>NC_138786.1:38101336-38301336 GCF_965178545.1 Coloeus monedula | reverse complement strand
TCAAGGTTTCTAATTACTGTGATTTTTTTTTAACAAACATTAAATTATTTCACTAGCATTTTCCATTTTGTGAGTATAGAATATCCAGAATTTTATCACAAGAAAGGAAAACCAAATTACCACCTCATGCCTCATAGCTAAAACTAAAGTGGTATCAGCCATGGAATCAAAGAGATTGCAGAAACACAGATGTATTTGAATTTTTCAAATGAAAGCTTGTCTATCTTCTTCAGTTTGAACTCTGGCCAGGTTTTCCCCTATATTACTTCAGCTTTCTATATATCCCCATATGCTCTTTCCTTAGTTTCTTATTTAATTTTTGTGCATAGACATGTTTAGAATGAGGTCCTACCACTTTTTTATTCAAGCTACATATATGAGTAACTTAATTGATACAGTTATAGTCATACTTTCCTCTTTATATTTCAGTATTTAAAAGCTAAAACTTATCAGATATGGTATGAGATTTCTTCCTACCATGTGACAGAAGACTGAGTGATTGTAACCCAGAGAGGAGTGTAGACAATTATTCTGTTGATTTGATCAATATTGAGAGAAAAAAGGAGAATAAGCTACTTGGGCCTTCTGTATGACATTTTTGATATCTCTGCCACCCCCTGAAGAAAGGAAAGGGCTCAAGTAGTCAGGCCATCACTAGAATCACCAATCATCTCTACCCCTAGTCTGTATGCTAGTCAGGAGAAAAAAAACTTCAATGTGCTTTCTACTCATTCAGATTCCAAAGACGATATAGAAGTGTCACAATATTCCCTAAAAATACAATCAAGTCAAGATTTAAGGAACACCAGTGTAGGCCAGAAGAACACACAATAGCTCAGAGGCACATCCAAAACATATGATAGAATACCATCAGTATAAACATTTGTTTCTAGAAATAAGCGTCCCTTATAGTCCACGTGTGTGCTCACCTGCTGCCTAAAACAGAGTCCTCTATAGATATCCCCAATCTTTACTGCACTGTACAGTAAGATACCTGAACAGGAAATTAATAAGGCTTTGGACGACTTGCAAGTAGGTGTCCCCACTCATCACAAAATTCAGGTTCGGCTTTTCCACTATCCTACTCCTCTCTTCCCTGTCCTCAAAATTGTAGGGAATGATGAGGAAAAAAACAAGAAGAACCAGCCAATTAATGCCTGGCTGCAAGCCTGGTGTTACTAGCAGAATTTCAGGGGTTTTTGATCAAGGGTTGGTTTACAAACAGGTGACCTGCTGGAAATAAGGGATACAACTGTCTCAAAGGGGAAAAGGGATCTTTGCCCAGGAGTTAACAGGGTTCATTGGATGAGTTTTAAGCTAGATTTTAAAGTAAAAAGAGTTAAAACTAGGCTCACGAGATAAACCAGGAGCCAGCACACTGATGTTTGAGGGATGTGATGACGAGGTCCTTTGGTCTGCCATTTCACTGAAGGCAGGGAACGGACATCTGCGTGGAAGCAAAGTCACAAGGATTATTGATGTGTTAGAAACCACGCAAGTGCATGAGAATGGTGATGTAGGAATTAAGGCTTCTCTTCCCCAAGAAGCTGTTGGGCTCAATAGCCCAACTTAAGTGCCTCTACACCAATACACACAGCACAAGCAACAGACAGGAGGAGCTGAAAACCACTGTGCAGCAGGAAAACTGCCATCAGTTTTCTGAGAGTTGCCATCATGGAAACATGGTGGGATGATTCACATAACCAGAGTGCTGCAATGGATGGCTGTACACTCGTCAGAAGGGATAAGCAAGGAAGGAGAGGCAGCTGAGATACTTAATGACTTCTTTACCTGTCTTTATTAGTAATACCTGTTGCTCTCTGGGTACCCAGCTTTCTGAGCTGGAAGATAGGGACCAGGATCAGCAAAAAAGCCCCCATAATCCATGATGAAATGGTCAGTGACCTCATAGACCATTTAGACATACACAAGTCTATGGGGGCAGATGGGATCCAACCCAGGGTACTGAGGAATATGGTGGAAGTGTTCACTGAGACAACTTTCAGCATTTACCAGCAGTCCTGGCCAATGGCGGGGGACATGTCCCAGGTGACCAGAGGCTGGCAAAAGTGATGCCCACCTACAAGAAGGGCTGGAAGGAAGATCCAGATAACTACTGGCCTCTCAACCTGACCTCAGTGTCAGGGAAGGTTTGCCACAGAACAGATCATCTTGAGTGCCATCACATGGCACATAAAAGACAACCTGGGGCCAGGCCCAGGCAGCATAGGCTTGTGAAAGGCACGTCCTGCTGGACTAAACTAACCTCCTTCCAAGCTAGAGTGACCCCACTTAGTGGACAGGGCTGTGGATGCAAGCTACCTGGACTCCAGTAAAACCTTTGAAACCATTTCCCACAGCATGCCCCTGGAGAAACTGGCTGCTCATGGCTCAGATGAGTGTTCTCTTCAGTGGGTAAAACTTTGACTGGATGGCCAGAGCCATGGAATGGAGGTGAATGGAGTTAAATCCAGCTGGTGACCAGCCATAAATGGTATTCCCCAAGGCTCAGTAGTAGGTGCAGTCCTGTTTAATGCCTTTAATCGGATTGCAGATGACAGGAATTTCGGCAGGAATATCAATCTGCTGGAGGACAGGAAGGCTTTTCAGACAGATCTGGACAGGCTGGATCAATGAAGCAAGGCAAAACGAAGGAGGTTCAACAAGGTGAAGAGCCAGGTCCTACACTTGGCAGTGCTAAAGGCTAGGGGAAGAGTGGCTGGAAAGCCGATCAGCAGAAAAAGACCTGGGGGTGGTGGCTGACAACAGCTGAACATGAATCAATGTGTGCCCAGGTGGCCAAGAAGGCCAGTGGTAGCTTGGCCTGTATCAGAAATAGTGTGGCCAGCAGAGCTACAGAAGTGATTTTGCCCCTGTACTGGACACTGGTGAGGCCACACCTCAAATCCTGTGTCCAGTTCTGGATCTCACTGCAAGAAAGACATTGAGGTGCTGGAGCATATCCAGAGAAGGGCAACGGAGCTGGTGAAGGGTGTGGAGCACAAATCTGATGAGGAATGGCTGAGGGAGCTGGACGTGTTTAGGCTGGAGAAAAGCCTCAGGGGAGACCTTATCACTCTCTACAACTGCCTGACAGTAGGTTGAATCAAAGCAGGGATCTGTCTCTTCTCTCTAGTAACAAGCAACAGGACAAGAGGAAACTGCCTCAACTTGGAGTAGGGAAGGTTAAAAATTAGGAAAGATTTCTTCACCAAGAAGGTGATCCAAGTACTGAAAGAGGCTGTCCAGGAGAGTGGTGGAGTCATCAGCCATGGAGGTATTTAAATGATGTGTAAATGTGGCACTTAGTGACGTGGGTGAGTGGTGAACTTGGCAGTGTTAGGCCAGCAGCTGCACTTGATGGTCATAAAGGTTTTTTTCCAATATAAAAAAAAAAATCAATGGGGAGGCTTCTTATACTAAAATTGATAGTAATGTCGTCCATCTAGAAGGACTTAAAGCATTTCTAAGGCATTGGACTATTAGACAAACTAAGTTGTATATCCACAGTCTGTCTTGTTTACTCTTTTTTCCCCTCCAATCCACTAATATTATAAAGAAGCACAGACTGCAGCAATTATCCATATTGATTATGCTACTTGGGTCTGATATTCTACTGCATTTTATAAGCACATAAAGCATGAACAGTTTTGAAAAAATACCTGCCCTGAGGTTAAATTGTTTCAGAAGTCCATTCGGATTGTAGCTGGCTCACATCTACTTTAACATACATAATTCTATCACTTTTTTTTTAAGTTTTCTGAAATTTAATAATCTTTACATAGAGATCATCAGGGACCTCTGTCTAGGGACGAGAAACCAAAACCAGATAGTTACTCTTACATAGGAACCTGACTTCATATCGATTAAAAAGTAAGCATAGCAACTACTTTCAGGTTAACCAGTTGAATAGTTTTGTAGGTCTTGTTCTGGATCCTTTGCAACTACAAACATCTGCAGTTGAGAAAGACTATGAGGTGAATCTCAAGGTCAAAGAGCAGGTCAGTAACAGACAGAAATGAAGTGAGGTCTTGAATTTCCAACCCTTGGTGCATCCCCTGCTGAAATGGTGGATGTTCTCAATACTTCAGCACATGTCAAATCCTTTCCAAACCTTTCTGTATTTTTCACAAAGAATGTAGAGTGCATCAAAATTCAGTAATTAATCATACAGTATAGGGAGGGAGGTTGAGACGGTTTTTGTATTCTTAAATTGTAAACTTTTAGTTTTACTTTCTAGCCACTTGCATCTCCCACTGTTGGCATAGTAAATAGGAGCATTCAGTGTATATCACTATTTTTGTCATGTATTTCTCATTTTATTTCTCTTGATACTTACCCAGCCTCTTTGCGTTAAACACAAATAATTTTTGTTACTTCAGACTGACTCTATTCTTGCTATTTCTTTCTCTCAGTGATCAGAACCGAACACATTATTCAAGTGATGTTGTACCACTGATCTATATACCACGATATATTTGTTATAATGCTCACACTACAGTATCATTAGATGCATTTTCAATACCATTTTCTACCCCATCCCTCAACATTGCTTAACATTTTGTTTGCTTTTATGTTTAGTGTTGCACACTAAAGCAAAGATTTTCACTGAGCTGTCCTCAGTGACATCCAGGCATATTTCCTCTAGATTATAGTTAATTTAGAACCCAGCAATGTGTATGAGTAGCTCAAATTGGTTTTTTCCAATGTGCACTGTGTTTCATCTGTCAGCAATGAATCATTTGTCATTATGCTGCCTGTTAGCTCAGTGAGGTGCCTCAGAAGTCCCTCACAGTTTCTTCTAATCTCTACAAACCTAAGCAGAAGGGAGCTACTTGCATATCTCATTGTCTTTTTAAAATACTCATAACTGTATGAAATTTTCCTTACAAAAATGTAATGGGGGACATACTCAGAAACTTCTAACAGTCAGAAAATATCACAACACTTTTTTCTCATCCTGATTAATATTTTATAATCATTTTCTAATAGATTAGAAAAGCCCTGTTTTTAAGCATTGAAGTTGTTCTCGTTTCTTCAATACATTTAAGTTTTTAGCAATTTTTTTTTTTTGCATTCAAATACATTGTGGAATTTTTATTGTAAAATGCTCCTTGGTTAGTTTTACTCATATTTTTAGCGGGAAGTATTTTTTTTAAATATTTAAACATTCCTTTTGCCATTATTTTGACAAAATAGAATCAGTAGCAGAACTAGACCCACAGAGCTAAATGCAATCTTCAATCCATAATCTAAGTGGTCTGATTAGGGCTGTAGGTTTCATTCCCTGACATGTGAATGAGGAGAAAAAACCAAACTGCTGATGCAATAGACCTTCTTTCACAGGTTTAAAGTTCATATCCCCAGTGCCCCAGTATATACAGTATTTTTGCTGGTGGATTCATGTAGTTAATACTCATCCATTTCTGTTGACAGGAAATCCTAGGACAGTATGATGCATAAAGTGCTTATGCATAGCTCTGTCGAACACAGGGGCAAATATATTTCCAGCTGTACATCAGTTCTAAAGGTTTTCAAACCCCGCAGATGAGGCGATAGTCCAGTTTGGCAGGTTTCTCTCTCAGAACTTTTTTTCCCTTTTTGAAAAAGAAGAAATTAATAATTTGTCTCTAAATCCTTTATATGGTCTTCATGCTGTCATTTTGATGTTTCTGTTTCAGGAACAAAAAGTAAACAGGTAAAACTCATAAGTAATACCTTGACACGTGTATTCTATTCATTATAACAATTAAATTTACAGAGATAGGGAATATGCTCCTGAGAATAAGCTTCCTGAAGTTTGACTTGGGCTGGAGCCAAAACATTTCAGGTTTAGTACTCAGGAGTATTATTTAGAAGATAAATTGCTTGATATCAGATTTTGGGAAAGGTAGAATTAGCATCAAGCCTTGTTGCACTGCAATTCATTGGAGGGAACATACCCTGTATTACTTGCTCATATTCACAACAATAATTAAAAAACAAAACAAACCTCTGGCTAAGGGAATTTAGCTCTAATAAAATGTTTTGAAAATCCTGTTAGGGAATATTCCATTGAAGGAAAAGTGATAAATACTTTCCACTTTATTTTTATCATAATGTGTGGCTTCAAAAAAATTTTGAGCGCTATATAGTCTTATAAGTCTAAGTCTCTCATCATTAAAGCTGATTAATCTCCTGTGAATAGGGGACCCCATTATTGATCTTAAACGTGTGAGTGACAAAAACAGTTCTTGAACCACTGTACAGCTATTCTTCACAAAATACACTCTTGCAGAAAGGATTGCATTCAACCAAAACTGTTTTTATTAAGAAACAACAGCAGCAACAAGGAAATACAAACTGCTTATTTTCCCTTTGCTCACTTGGAGACTAAGCTTTTGCAGATGTTGAACTGATGCCTGTAGCACTATGTGTGCAGAAATGTGCACACACCCCATTCACATACACACATCTGAACAGGAATTGAGTCATAAGTAACAAAAATTCTTCCTCTTGTCTTGCAAGTACAATTTTCATCATGAGTACGTAAACATTATTTTTATGCAACACTGTAAGCAACCATATTAGCTTGTGTTTGTTTGCAGATAAAAGAACAGGGGTATTACTCATTGAAACTACGCTACTACACACACCACCTATTCTTCAATATTGGGTTGAGCTGTATGCATTGCATCATGTCACTTCATTCACATTTAGAGGACAACACAAGTTTTAAATTACTTTTAAAAACAAAACCAGATCAGTCTAAAATTAATGAAAATAAGCCTATAATTGTACAGAAAACCACAGATGTCATATAGCAATCAAAAAGGAAGATGCTGATGATAAAAAAATGGTCTCAGGAATGAGTACTCAAACATATGAACTCATTGCCTATTGCTGACTTGGACCTACCCTGAAGGGCATCTTTCTTGAGATACACCTCTTCATGAACAGAGTGAAAACAAGGCTATCTATATGTGTTAATGGGGAGAAAACAGCTGGTGGCACTGAAAGCCTCAGAAGAAGGCAGTACAGGGGTTTTTTTATTTTTTAAAAAGTGTTTCAACTTGCTTAGAAGGGGAAAAGAATAAAAAGGCTTCTCAGCAGCACCACCTGTTATTTTATTTTTGATTCCCATTTACCTGATTCCTATGAGGCCGTTTTGGCATGTTTTAAGAGAAATTTTAAAGCAGCTTTTTTTCTTTTTGTTGGTTGCTTTTTTGTTGGTTTGGTTTTTTTTAATACTACTACTGGACAGTGATACTGCATCCATAAGTATGTCTTGATCTTCTACATTACAATGATGTGATTATGTTTTGGAAATGTGGTGAGTTTTACACCACCCTTATGGTTCTATTATACAGACTCCATTACTATACACTTCTCTTTCCCCAGATTCTAACAATATAAGAAATCTAAGCTGGCAACAGCTGGAATGAATACACGAAGGAGCAATAAAAGGATTAGATTATTTATATTGTTAAGTGTTGTTAATACATATATAGGAGAGCAATATTCTCTTTTATTAATTTCATTGTAAACAGTTTCATAAATAAGCAAATTCCAGACAGTCCATCTATCATCAGAGGGTTTAGCATTACTCTGCAAACTATATTATGTTGCAAGTCATTTTTTACTTCAATCATGAAGGCAAAATTACTAGAGTCACATTTTGGGGGGGGGGGGGGTGTGGTAGTAGAATGGCAGAGGAATGCTCCATTAAGAGACATTCATTTTATAATAGAAATCCATAGATATCCTATTTCCTACCATAAAATTTTGGAAAAATGAGTGCTTATCCAGCAGTTCACGCAGTTTCTTGAATTCAATGCCAGTAAAGGCTATTAAAATAATCTAGCTAGTAGCACAATAGACTTCTTGGTGCAAGCATAAATGCCCATTATATCTTCAATTCATCTTTGATTTCAGTCCTCCAGTAAATCACACTCAAAAATAAACAAATAATTCTTCAAAATCCTGATACTTCATGAATCACTATTAGTTAGCAATCAGGAATGGAGAAAGCATTTTCATTCTCTTTTGATTTCTTTTATTTTTAAGCAAAGGATTGGGTTTTGTTTAGCTTTGCAACAGCTTTAAAATATCTTGATTCAAGAACAGTCTCCTTACTTTAAATGTAGGCATTGGCTATTAATATGTTTTTACTTTCAAAAACTCAAATATTAGTAAAAAAAAAAAAAGTAGTACTATATTAGTCAGGGATAAAATCAAAGGAAAATGTGTTGCCACTTAAAAATACTTAAGTATTTGCCATATTTCTCCTCTTCCATAACAACATAAACTTTATCAGACACATTTAAGAACAGAACTCCTGTGTCTCCTCAGAGAGGAATTATTCTTGCTGCAAACACACTGCACGTGCTATTGAAGTTGTTTAATAATAGAAGACCACGCACTTTCATGTAATTCATAATTAGAAGATGACTACAACTGCATTATTTAAAATCAAGCCTTTGTTATCAGCACCAGTTTTAGACAGAAGCTGAGAATCATTTGTGAGCTGTGGCAGAGCCAGACTGTTCAAAGCAATTGCTGTTCAGCATGAAAGCTGCAATGGAGGTCACAGAACAGGTCAGGAGGAAAGATAGTGTATCGATTTCACACCAGGAATAGAGGCGAAGCGAGGGCCCACTGTTGCTGCATGTGATGTATTTCACTTCAGTTTAAGGCACATTTCATTCCAATTCAAGAGGGGGTGGGGAGCAAAGGGTGAGCGGATTTCACACTGAATCATGATGAATTCTGGACTTGTGTATTCCAGTAAATATCTCCTTCCTGACATCAAGTATTTCTATAGCAGACTCAATACAATGGAAATTTGACTGCAATCAGATAGCAGGAGAGGACTCCTGGGGAAAAAAAACCAAAATAAACAAAACCAAAACACAACCCCAAAGAAAATCTTGTTTTGGTTTTGGTGGCAGGTTAAGTCCACTGCCTCACAGAGTAGTATATACAAACGTTGTCTCAAACCCAGAAAACTGTTACAGATTAAGTCTACTAAAACTGTATTTTGTTCCAATATTCATGCTGCTAAGGACAACTTTATATGATAGTCTAATCTTTTATTAAAACATCGTTAAGCCACATAAACCTAAGCCAAAAGGCTTCAAAAACTAAAGGACAGAAAGTCTGTTCACACAAAACTCCTAGCTATGCACACACAAAGGCACACTCACTGCAAAGAAAATGCAACCCCTGACAAAATATTTTAAATGCATCAGTATAAAAAATATACTAAAAGGTGGTGGATAATTGCATATTATTTTCATTTTATTTTATACATTGATGTAAATTGATATTCCAAATGACCCTGACTACTCCAGCAGAGGATATTAGCAACCATCTCTAACTGTTTTATATAAGAGTGTTGATGATTATTCATATTTCATTGCCTAGCAATAATGGCCAGCTTCTGCCCCAACTTCTTTTTTAGTAAATAAATAAATAAAAATTAAAAATATCAGTTCTAATGAGGAAAGCATTAACTGTGATCAGAGGGATATTTCTCAAGTTACTTGGATAACAGGCTAGCCTTGTTCAATTTTTTCCCAAGACTGAGAAACTTACTTTCCAGTAGTTTTGTCCAGTATGCTGTAAAATTGTCAACTTCTACACCATTAAGTTCACATACAGGGTAATGGTCAAATGCTATGATTTTTATGGGTAAAGTGC
This sequence comes from Coloeus monedula, assembly GCF_965178545.1. Classification (NCBI taxonomy): domain Eukaryota; kingdom Metazoa; phylum Chordata; class Aves; order Passeriformes; family Corvidae; genus Coloeus; species Coloeus monedula. Next base: position 38,291,655 of record NC_138786.1, on the reverse strand, counting down.
TCCTTCCCTCCCCTGATCTTACTTTGCATAATTTGTTCTCTGAAAAACTGCTCCTCTTTTTAAACGCTGACTCTGCTATTCTGCTTGTGACAATATTTTACAACTTTTCTAGATCTTTATATTGGCTCCATAACACCAGCAAAATAGCCAGACACTGACATATTTCAGAACAAAAAAGGACTATATTTGAAACTGCACAGAGATTTCCTATTAAATTATTTATATTAGTTCACTTCCACGTCATTATTTCTTTTCAACTGTTCTAAGGCATCAATGTCAACTTCTTGAACCCTCTCATGAAAGCTTCGCTGTCATCAGGGTCTGTTTCAGCATCCTTAATTCTGCATAAGGAATCAGTTACCCAGCAAGTTTCCAGTCACAAAGGGCCAGATGCTCCTCTCTGCTACATGCTGGAGCTGACCAGACGGGCCCCTCACTAAGACTGCGGAGGGCAAAAGGTGGCCATGTAGAGAGAGTGTGTGTGTACGTGTACTACTGGCCTGCCACAAAACAGCTGAGACTGCTCTGCACGAAAAGAGAAAAAAAAAAACTCAAACGGTGGAAATTGCTGACAAACTGAAGTGAAGGCAGCGATCAGGTACACCATGATCCACAAGGAAATATCATTAACTTGCGCTGCAAAATTCTGTAATAGTTACCACTTTGAAATCATTTGTCAATTTTGACGATGCTGTGCTGTAGAAATGTATAGAAATCTCGATGCTGTGCTATAGGAATGTATAGAAATGTTCCACAGTCTTGAGTGAAGCTTTAGTGGATTAGCATCTGCTGGCTATGGGCAAAGTCAAAACCCACTAATGCTATTTGATCTAGAGACTCCTGCTGACACCAGGCATCATGAGATTCTTCTTCCTCTAATATGTGGAGTATAGTTAAACTGCCTGTGATGGCTCCTCTCAGGAACATCCAAAAGCATTCTGGTGCTTAGGATTGTTTCCTAAAGACCATGAACTGTAGAGTAGCTGCAGATAGTTTCATGAGCAAAAGCCAAGGGGACAGACATCTCTCTTGCCTCATGGTGCCCATATCCAGAACTACCTCTCCCCATTAAGAAAGGACAATGCTAGCATTAAGACCCCTTTATCTCACATCTGGACTTCCAGATAGTATCAGCAGCCAAAATAGTAATTTTTCCATTTACAGTTGGACAGAAAATTGCTGTTTTTTAATGGACAAGAATCTTAGCTGGAGAAGAAATCTTTAAGACCACTATAGACTAAGCTATTCTAACAAGCAGTTTGAAAACAGCTTGCAAGCCACCCATATGGAACAGACCATAAATTCCAAGTAGTTACCCAAAACACTGTAATTCAACATAGTCCACAGTGATTGCCAGGCAAAATTTCAACCCCAAGCCTAATATGAAATTCAGTGCTCTCAGTGGCATAAGTCCCCCGTGTTTTATAAGCCCTCACATTCCCCCCAAAAGCTAACCTGGCAGTTTTGCTTATCTGGGACACATCAGCTGACACACAGGGAAAAGTGTGCAGCTGTGGGACTTGCTTTTATTACAGTTCAGGTTAAGCCCAAGGCTTGCACGTGCCACTGAAAGGTTTGTGCCATGCAATGCTGCTGATATTCCTTGTGCAGGGAAGAATACGTCAGGTGAGGCAGCACTGCAGTGGGAGTTTCTCACAACACAGCACCAACAGCTGTACCACCTACACCCACAGCTCCATGGCTGGGCAAACACATGGCAGGAGCAGCAATTGTACCATAAGCTGGAAGGGTTATTGTGGCTGTGGGCTGGGGAAGCTGGTGCATTTTTCCAAATTTCTAGATTCTGGATTTTTCAATATTGGCACAAATTATTAACTGAAGCGACCTGTGCTGTCAAAAAAAAGTTCATGAAAAATTCAAAGAAATTTGAAATCTGAGTTCTTTCTTTTTCGTCTTCAAGAGTGTGAGGGATGGGAATGAGAAAAAAGAGAGAAAAGCAAAGGGGTTTGGGTTAAGTTCAATAAGTAGTAGAGCATACTCTGGAAAGGTGTGTGCATAAAATACAGGCCTCCGGGAATAACAGTGGTAAATAGACAAATTAAACTTCAAGAGTCTTTTTAACCTCTCATATATATATATATATATTTTTTTTTTATTTACTGAGTGTAAAAAGACCAGCCCTAGACACTTGCAATGAACATGATAAATGGTCATATTACATGTGTGTTAATTAATACTAACACCTCTCTGGATAATGAAAAAAAGTAGTGCAAAAAAAATTCAAACAAGCCCCACAACAAAAAAACCTAAAGCATTTACAGACACAATATACATGCTTCTAAGCAAAGTGAGCCTGGCAGGTGGGTGTTTTCCAAGTAAACTGCACCACTGTTTACTTTCTATATGGAAACAACAACCTGAAAAAATGATACTCAATCAAGTGCAAAGCATTAAATTGCATCCTCTACTTTTTAGATGCTTTTACCAAAACATTCAGCCACTTCAGCAACAATCTCATCCAAACTACAATATTTCGAGTAAATGGTGTGAATAGAAACTTTCAGTTCTACACTAGACATTTTCACTGATTGACCTAAAACACAGTGAGCTTCTGCACAGTTGACTTAATCCCTAGCCAAGAAGTAAATGTGCTAGAAGCATCCTTTACAACACTGTGTATTAATCCACACCATTTTTGCTTGTGTTTTTTGTGGTGCTTCATTTTTTAAAACAAGGATACCAACACCCAACACATCTCAGTTATACGAAATGTGTCACCCAGTTCTTTTGAGAATAAAAGAATTCCCCTCAAAGCCATAAACAACAAATGTTTTTTGGAAATGTCCAAAAATGATTTTTTCTACTAACCATTTGCCCAAGCAAGAAAATCTCCAAAGATAACACTTTTAAATATCACAAGTTTTACTCATTCTAAAGAAGGGCAAAAATCAGTTTTGGTTCATTTAATTACCTTTTTCAGTGTAAGTGGGGTCTAGTTTGTTTCCACTACCTAACCATAAGAAGATTGTTGAAAAGTCAGCATTGAACTGAACATACTAAAACCCAGAGAACCCCCCCCCCCCCCTTTAGATTCACATGTAAGCAACTCGAGTCCTGAAAAGAACTCTGCAGCCTCACAGTTTTTGCACTTTCTGTGGAGAATTACTAAGGACTACATGTAATTAACCATAATTGCACATTATCTTTCTCAGTTTAAAAAGGCAAAACAACCAGTATGGGTTCTTTCTGGTCTCTGATAACATTTTTTCCCTTGTATCTTAACAATAATTCATTTGCACTAAAAACACAATAATTAATAAACTCCTGAGATTTCCACCAAGTACAATAGCAAGACTTGGTTCAGACCAATATCAGAACCACTGATCACAATGGTGCAATTGCTACCTGCTTGCTTAAGGGTGACTAAAAACAAACTGGTATTCTGGTTAGAGAAAAACACTCACAGACTTAACGTTTCAGAAAAAGGACTGCATGATAATGAATATTTTTAGTATTGTCATTTATTGAAAGCATAGAGGGTACTATTAGTCCTTCCAATTCTGAGGGAATGAACACTTTAATAATGTGTAATTCAAGGGTGAGAAGGTTGAGAACAATGGTTTTGAACAGATATTTTAGGTCTTCTAGTTTCAGAAGACATTTAAAAACAAGATGGGTTTTTTGGATCCCTTGGCAGAAGGGGGAAAAAAGCAAAGAAAAATCTGAAAGGCAAGCAATGTACTTTTTATGTAATATTAAAGAAAACAATGCTGTTTAAAAGAAAAAAGCAGCATGTCTTTCACATTTTATGTCCTAAGTAGGTTTAAGTACTGCCTATTACTTGTCAAGAATTCAATAGCAAATAGAAACTTCCCAGGTTGACATGCTGGGGCAGACGAAGGTCATTCTTTAAAGCATTTTCTCCCTTGAGAGGAAAACCTGGAAGGATGCTGTTTGAGGAATTTATACCAGGCACAGCAAGTCATTAGATATATGTGCTGCAAGTCTGCCATGATCCCAATTCCACAGCCATATGTGGTTACCATGGTGGGAACCAGCTCCAAAAGCTGGTTAAAGGAGCTCAGAGGTGTATATTTTATTCTCAATGTGCTGAACAGATATAGGCACTGTAAATCTTGTACAGAACAGCAAGGCAGCAGAAAAGGTGCACTGCAGACATGGACATCACACATGGAGGGGGAGACATGATTGTGGAGGGGAAAAAAAGCAATTTGCAGGTAGGGAAACATTCTTTCTGGTTAGTGTTTTAATGAGAATTTTTCTCCTTATTCAGTTTGACTTCAAAACAAAAACTAAACAGTAAGGAATCCCAAAGCATCTGTGAGTAAATACTACACTCTTAATTTCAGAGTCAAGAGACTCCTATTTTAATTAAAATACAATTCCAGAACTGTACTTTGTAAAGACTTAAACTCAGCATTTTTTGAAAACCCAGCCATCCAGGAGGAATACATAAGCTTGCAAATAACTCCTTTTTCCTGGAGAAAGTTCCAAAATGATGCCATAGATGTCCAGCTTTCAGTTATATAGCAAGCAATACATGATACAGATTTGCTTATCCAGAACACAACCCTATTCCACTTGTATGGGCAGAATTTCAAGTCTAACACAGACCTACATGTCTAAAGAGAAACATAAATGAGTCTACTAAGTACATACTCCTGATACTCACATGACACGTAGCACTACCTAGTGTTTGATTTTTCACTGTAGATATGAAGTGACACAAAAACCAAAAGCATTTTACCCAACAAGAATGGCGTATGGACTATCCTACTCCTCCTTCTCTCAGTGCTTTAACCATCCAAGCTGACACACATTCCTCTATTTGCTATCCCCAAGGAGAGCTCTGTCTTGATATCTCAGCCAAGGCAGAGTCTTCTCATTTTATCATGGATTGCTTTACTGGCCTTCCTATGCCTCTAAGCCATACAAAAGGAGAATTAATCCTCAAGTTTTTGACCAATTTTATCCTCCCCACTCTTGCAGAATGGTTTTGTGTTTGTAGGTTCAGTGTGTCTGAACAAGAAAAAGCTCAGCTACAGAATTATGTGCATATATATTACTATTTTTAACTCTCAAACTTCATTACAGAATCTTTACATTTATACACAAGCACAATATAAGTGACTTAATATTTTACAGCCTCCTCAAAATACTTTCCTGTAACATCTGAATTTGTCCCTTTAGCTTAGGGAGATATGTGAAAAAATTTAATATACTCTGAGGACATCCTGTATTTCTTGTAAATTTGCATATCCCAATTCTCTCATATTTCTAACATTGGGAAATTCATCGAGTTAAAACTCTATGGAAAAAAAAAAAACACTTTAAAAAATGAAATTAAGCCACCAGATTCACTAAGACAAGCAAAAGTAGAAAAACCAAGCAAAACCACCATCATTAGCTGCATGCTATCCAATCAGCTTCTGCAATCGCCTATATTAGACAGTATATGGGCTACTGTATATTAAAAGGGGGTAGAAAAAACTCTCAATCTTGCTGTTTCTTAATTTTATTGAGTATTATTTAGTCAAACAACAAATCTGTACTCTATAGTTACTTATCTCTGCCATAAAAATTACAAATAGAATACATATCATGCCTAGAAATCGGTTTCCATTTACATCAAACATCAGCTCTATATATAATTTTTTATGCTTTTCTCAATGGAAAAGCATGAATGCTTTTGTCCACACAAAGGTTATTCAATTACCTATCTAACATCAAAGGGTCTTAAAAAAACGACATATGCAACCAGTTCAAACCTTAGGACACACACAAAGGAGAGAAAAGTACTGATAACAAGTGAGATTCTAACATACATATGAGTATTAAGGTACTGACATTAAATTTCTAACAGAAAGCTGTCTTTAAAAAGCTGCTGCACTTCTACAGCATTATTCTTGTTCTCTATGCATGGTCGAAGTCCCACTGAAATCAACATCAATACACACAAGCATTAAATAAGGATCCACAACTGTTATCATTTTTTTAAAACAGAAAATTTACACCACATTCCTAGCAACATGTCATTCAGAGGTTCTTACTTCAAAAAAACCTGGGAGCCTACCAGCACATAATGAACTTATCACAACTTCCTCAAAGGTCAGAGTATATATTTCATTTTTCTCTTTTTTTTTCTATGCACACCCATGGCCAGAAACTAAGGTCTCTGGCATATTATGAGATGTCTACACACATAGAAGCAGTATGTATGCATATATACATATGCACCTTTAAAGCATTATTACAAGGCTTTCCTTCCAGTATTATTAGCAGCTGCTTGCATATATGCAACTTCTTGTCCAGAGTGACAGCTGTATTTTCGCCTGTTTTGACATTGAGTCTGATCTGGGTGAATAGCTCATATCCATTAAAGTGCTATTACAACACTGAATGACTGCCAAAATACTTCCTGATCAATTTTAAAAGCCAGCTAGCTGTCATCATCTAATCGCAACAGCAGAAAACAAATCTTTGGGGAATAAAACAAGATTTTAAAACATTTTTTAAAAGCAGGGTATTAAGTCTAAAACCTCCAAACTATTTAAATAAAAATCACAAGCTGCAGCAATATCTAGGTAAAAATCTTTGTGCTTTGAAAACCCATATACTTGTTACTGACAAGCATTCTAACATAGTATCTAAATCTACCATTTCAACAATCTCTGCAGTTTGAACTCTTGCCATTACATAACTTAATAAAGCAGCACTGAAAACAATCACCACAGAGTGTGATTGTGCTCACCATTAAATTTAGTTCTATAAAATTTAAGACTGAATTCAATCATCTCTGTGTCTTTGGTTGAATGACTGAAAACCAATGTGCAGGTTCAACTCCTTACCTCTGAATAGCTTTACAGTATGCATATTTTTAAGTTGCAGTACAAACATTATTTCAGACTTTCATTTATCAAGCACACTTGAAAGGCTATATAACTCAGAGACAGTTAAGACCACTTGAAAAGAAGGCACAGTTGGCACAAATTTGGCAGAGCTTTCAGAGAGCCTGAGCAGTGCTGTATTTGTAATACAGCACATTAAAAAACATCAAAAAGGGACTATAAGAAATTACATGTTCTATATGAAAGATGTCTAGTAAGACAAGCATGCAATGCCCACGTGCACACACAATGACTACTCAATGTGTAAATGTCTTTTTAATTTCTCCTTACTGCACTGTTTTCTCCTCAACTCTGTGCTAATTTGATGTGGTCAGTCTGTTTTGATCAGTGAAACACAGAACACCACCCACCTGAATGAAATATTGCTGCATCAATATAAATATATATTCATGCTGCATGAATCTAGCTCAAAGAAGTAGACCCACCACCTACTCCACAAACATCAACATGGGCTCAAAAATGAAACTGTACATTTGTCACTAGAAATACACAATGAATTAGAAGTTCTTTGAAGAGCTTCTTCTATATCTCTACTCTGAAGCTGAAATATCAAACAATCAAAAAAAACCAAACCAAACAAAACAACAAAAAAACAACTAAAAAAACCCCACTAAAACTACACTAGGTAAGACTGTCCACGTGCAGATTTACACCAAAATAACTGAGTAAAAAAGGAGTATGCTCTTTCTGTTCTAATTCTTAGATAATTGGATTCTATGTTTATAAACTTATAAAACCTAGTTAGAAAGATAGTTCCATTACTGCTTGCCAAAGTAATGCCATATGACACTTTACAATATAATAATAATAATTAAGAAATTTTGAAAGTGTTATTCTAGCCAGGGTGTTCATGACAAGAAACCTCTCTATGTAAAATGGGAAACTAGAGGATTAGAGAGGGTTCTGCAAGCACAGGTACAATATATTTTATCAAAGAGTGACAATTCAGATGTGAAAATGTTGAAGGAGTTTGTGTGGAATACGTATCATAAGACCTTACTGGTTTTGGCCGCATGTCAAAAATGCAAACTACATATGAAGGAACATCGACAGTGACTCCTGGATTTAAGGGACAATAAACATGTTTTCAGAGAAGCCACAGTGATGATACACTAACAATTTAATAAAAGGAATCCCCCCCACCTTGCGCTTTGGTTCAACCCCAACAAAGTAGTCAGAATCTAAGTGAATCATTTCAAACTCATTAAAATAAAAACATAAATGCAGGGTCTTTTCCAGATGTACACTTATATTCAACCACATTTCTTTTGTATATTGTAAACATTTAGTTTTAAAACTAATTTGTGTCTATGCCTTAGGTCAAGGAAGAGATCTGACATGAAGTACCAACTAGCATTACATCAGCTCCAAGGGAATACGGCTGTATTTTCATTTGTGGCCTACACATTTACGTAGAGAGGATCCTAATTTCCAAGTACGTCCTCTTTTTCCTCCAATTTTTTTTGAGGACAGTAATAACCTAAAGCTAGTGAATAACATTTTTTATGACAAACATAGAACATTTATGTTAGTTTAGAAAAACCCAGCATATAAACGTATTATATGTTCTTAACAGATCTATAACCAACTTACAAATTTTACACCATTTATAGGTCTGGTTTTGCTAATAAAATGCATTTTAAAGTTTAGCTTAGGAGGATAACATGCTGATTAACTGTTGATAATTCTGGATAATAGCACTAGTGATAAGTAGCAGCTGCATTAATAACTACAGTGGGAAGGGACTACTGGGAATACTGGGAATCTGCACGTTTGCAAAAGGATCCTGAACAGCTAATATGTACAGATTGCTACAAAATCTTGTGCATGAAAATATACATTGCCTTGTAACTTGACATCAATAATGCTGCCTATTAAAAACAATCAGCATGATATTCCCGTAGTTTAAATGTTCTAAAGATATTATTCTGTTTTTAACAAAATTCTTATAGTATCAAAAATATCATGGGTTTTCTGTCAATGTGATTGTGCACTAGAAGGAAGAAATCAAAAACTGACTAAGAGGCTGAAGAAAACAGATCCCTTTGCATCATATCAAGCAAAGCCACTTATCAACCAGGATGGTCCAACTAAATAATAGAAGAGCTGAAACTCAGCGTAAACTGGCTAAGTCAACTAGTTAGCATTTATCCATTTACTATTTAGGAAGGCATGGAACACATCACAGTGAACGTTCCCACTCCCGAACTGGCACGTTCCCCAAAACAGACTGGCATGCTGCCACAATGTTTAATCTCAGCAGGAATACACAACAGGAGGAACACTACAAAAGACCAGAACAGGAAGGAGGGACAACAGGAGACTACAACCCCACTCTTCTGTGATATTTGCAGAGGATGGAGGTCATCATTTAAGAGACGCCCAAGTCACATGAGAGTGACTTAGAAAAAAAAAAACCCAATGAACCTTTCCTCTGCAAGAACAGCAGACAGGAATGAAGGGTGATATTTGACTCATGATGCCAAAAACTGTCATAATAGTATTTGATACAACTATGAAGTTACTATTAAACTAATTTTAGAGATATTATAAAGAGTATGAGTCTCACATATTTATTACCATCTGCCAGAAGTGATTACAGTACTAAGTGTACAAAACAGTTACTGGAAAACGCATCTAAACAACCAGCTTAGCAATTCCATTGTTAGGAAAGCTTCATGATGTAACACCCATCTTGCTTTCACAGGTATTGATTATGTACATATAACATTACATAATATAGCTAGCATGGTATGAATAATGACAGTAGAGAGGACTTTGCTTTATTTACATAGTGTTGCAGGAGAAGTTGCTTATTACATCAAAACCTCAAGCCAAAAGAACAGAGCAGAGAAATATATGCAGTCCTGCAACAGTTTGGATAATGGTCATTATAAATATCATGTCAAGCTTCATGCCAATTTTATCTTTTTCTTTAATAAAATGAGCTTGTCACATGTTCATGAGGGAGATAGCTGAGCCTTGGACTGCAAGTAAATACACCAACACTAAAACCTCTTCCAGATGTGCAGCTGCTTTCTGCAGCACAGAGATATTTCTTAGCCTTTAAGCAGTATAAATATGAACTACTAACTGAAAAGAGTATGATATATTTGGTATGTGATAATTTAACAGGCTAGGGAAAGAAATTCAGTGGGGAGTAAGGGGATCGAGCATCCTACCAGGGACTTTTCACCCTCTGACTTTCTAGTTTACCATCTGATTTTTCTGGAATGCTGACCTACTTGTCAGCTTTATAGGATCTCTGCCTGGTGTCTTCATCATGGAGATGAGCAGCACAGAGACACAGCCTTCATCTCCTTCCTCAACATCCTTGTCTCTCACTCACATAGCGTCTATCTCCTCAATATTATCCACTTCCAGGGCAGTGCTGTTCCTCCAGTTTGGAATAAAGGCACACCTTTCCCTGCAGTGCTCTTCCCTTACTTATTTTCCTCCTGATTCAATCAACTCATAGGGCATTGCTTCAGCTAAAGCAAGATTGGGAAGACAGACACAGCACAGCTGCTGGAGCACCCAACTGCTATCACAAACTGGTATCAGGAATCACAGTAGCACCACACAGTTTTAGTACTCTTTGGAACAATGTATTTTAAAATTAAGCTTTTTTGGAAGTAGTAGTGACTACTGTAACTCACCCCCTGTTATTACACAGGAAAAAGTCTCCACCATCACTGTTTTACTAACAACCATGTAGAAGTATGACATACAAGTGCATTTCACATTTATGGGTGTCATTCACAGGAAACTTGGCTTCTTTTTTTTTCTTGGGGTGTTTTCTATAGAATATGAGAGAAGCAAAAAACAGTTGGATAGCAAGTAAAAAATTGGCTGGCTTCAAGTCCAAAGCAGCATGGCCAGCAGGGCAACGGAGGGGATTCTGCCCCTCTGCTCTGGTGAGACCCCACCAGCAGTGCTGCATTCAGTTCTGGTGCCACCACCCTAAGGACAGGATAGTGCTGAAGCAAGTCCAGGGGATGGCCATGAAGTCGATAAGAGGACTGAAGCACCTCCCCTATGGAGACAGGCTGAGAAAGTTGAGGCTGTTCAGCCTGGAGGAGAGAAGGTTGCATGGAGACTTCACAACAACCTTCCAGTATCCAAAGGGGGCCTACAGGGAAGCCAAGAGAGTCTCTGCATCAGGGCCTGTAGTGATAGGACAAGGAGTAATGGCTTCAAGAGAAAAGGAGGAGAAATTTAGGTTCAATATTAGGAAGTCTTTACTGTAAGGTGGTGAGACACTGGAACAGGTTGTCCAGAGAGGTTGTAAATGCCTCAACACTGGCAGTGTTCAAAGCCAGGTTGGATAAGGCCTTGAGCAACCTGGTCTAGTGAAAGGTGTCCCTGCACATGGCAGGGGAAGTTGGGACTAGGTAATCTTTAATGTCCATTCCTATCCTTAACACTCTGTGACTCTAGTCTGTGACTAATGTTATTTAGGTTAAACAAAAAAAAAAAAAAACCAACGAAACAAAAAAACCCCAACAAACAAAAAAAAAAACAACCCACAACACAACAACAAAACCCAAAAAACAGGTTATAAAGATCTGATTTGTTGAACTTTTTTTCCTCCTGAAAAATAAAGTACAACTCAGCCTTTTTTTTAATGTACAAAAATAAAAGTTGTGTGTAACCATGGAACAAAATAAGTCAGTCTAGGCATTCTCTGTATTGAAGTCTCGAAAAACTTTCAGTTACTGAAATAAAGTGTAACTATGAGCCAACATTTCTAAATCTATATAGGTTGAGGTAACAATCCCCTTTTCTATCTCTAGTCTAACTGGACTTTTGTGCTTCATCTGTCTCCATCACTGCTCATTTTCCTCATGCTGGCCACCCAGTCTTTGCATCAAATATTTAATTTTCCCTCTGCTCTCAGCATTTAAGGTACTTGCATGGGTACTTCAGAAAGTCTATAAAGCAACATATGTGTTAGTAGTTCATGCCTCAATCTCACTAACAATCACCTGTGGAAAAAAAAAATATCAATAGCAGGTAATTCCTACTTCAACACCAAAAAAAAGTCAAAATGTCTCTGTGGACTTCACCTGTGAGGTGAGGTGGGAGGTGTTTGTGGGGCAGGGGTGGTAAGGGAGGTCAGACAAACCAAACATGCACACAGGTTCATGAAGGTTGTCCTCTGCATGTTTCATATAACACTTTGGGATACCTTCATGCATATAACAGGCAAAATGGTTTAACATCACTTAGAAAAGGATCTAGTAGAAAATCACAACTGTATCTATTTCAGAGCTCCTTTTATTGAGCCAGGTGTGGGCGAGCTTGTTGTTTCAACATGCCAAAGATATCAGCAGCGAGGATTGCTAGGAGTATCAAGAGAGCATGAAGTGGGTGTTGACTCTTTAGAACAAGAACTGTTAACACTTCAAAAGCACATCAGGAAGCAATGGGACTGCAGAAAGTCCCTGCCCTCACAGCTCTCTGAACCTCAACACCTGAATTTAACAGCTTAGCAAAGCAAGCATAGATGACAATAAGTGACACTCAAAACTGGGTGTATAAATCCTTTGCTAACTACCCAAAGTAATCTATTTGACAGTGTCCCTTTATCCACCGTGCCCTCTAATTTCCAAGTTAGAAATGGTTTTCATTACAAGTTAGAGTACTTGTCAGCATAAAAGAAAAATATTTTTAAAAAATCAGAGAAAGAAAATCTTCATGCAAAGTCATCCCAATCATTAAAGATATATCCTTGCTGTAAATAAAGTTTTTTATTTACAACATTATAACTTTGCAGTAACCTATTTACTTAGAGAAAAAATTCTCTATTTTTTACATAGAAGGGGAGATTTTTTTTATTTGTCTCCAAAATATTACATGTTTTAGGATCTAACATTCACTGTTTGTATAGATAAAAGTAGCCATCCACAGTTGCCATCTATGATATGTCAATGACGAATATTTATAGTAGTAAATAAAATTATGAATAAACTGTCAGTCCATTCATAATAAAAATACATTAACTGTGCATTCATAGCTTCAGACCAGACTGTTTTCCATATCTTGTTTGTATCCTCTTAACTAATTCTTTAACCACACCAAAACATGTATCAGTTGCTTCTGAACAATCTTCTACAAAACTGAACTAGAAACAGAGCTAGACCAATGCTTACACAAGGAATGCAGCTTATTACATTTGTTGCACTCCAAATAAATATTGATTTCAATCTCAGAATGCTATGAAAGGGCTTGCATCAATTACACAGTACATCACAGTCATGATGCAAGTTACCTAATTCCAGTGATGCACACAGCAAATCAATCATTCACATCCACACAGCTTGGTGAACCAGAGCCACCACTACTTACCTTTATCTGAACTTTTAAATACTGCATTCATTTTGGAGTGGCATTATAAAGGAAAAGGCTTACAATGAAAAAAATATCAGCTAATCTGCCAAAAAACCTGCAGTAATTATAATTACCTCTATTCATGTCATGTGTGTTTTAATACATACACAAATGAGTAAAAGAGCCCTTAATGACAACAACATTATGAGGGGAGGTTTCCCTTTTGCATTATCTATTTATTCAACACAAAATTATTAGGCTATTGTGATAAAGCAGCTAGAGTACAATGACTTTCCTTTAATCACTAATTAAAATGCTGATTGCCTGTTGAGTGAGACGTGCAGTTATGGTCAAACACCAAGTCCCATTGTGTGATAACAGCTTGGGCTGGCCTTACAACTGGGTGGGGTTGAATCACTGCTAAGTAAACAAACCGTCTATGGCTGAAAAACACAATCCCTTCAGCTCAATAAAATCCTTAAGTAACTTTTAATTTTACAGCCTTAGACAAGCTAATATTGCAGAGCACAAAAGTTCAGAGATAAAGAGACCTACCGGGTGCTGGTATAAACAAGCAATTACACAGATTGTAGAAGAGCAATACTGAGTCTGTATGAATTAATTTATTCTGTGTACAAGCTGAGGTGGAAATTAATTTCATGGGGCCAAATTCAAAGGACCACTGGGACATTATTGGCTTCATCTATTCAACTTCTGAAGTATACTCAAATTGCACCTCTGCAATCCCACTGATAGCACCCCAATGCCATTAGTGGGGTTTCACAGGTATAGTCAGGAGAAACCATGCACTCATATTTCCCTTACATACTTGATTTATCGCAAAATAAATTAAGTAAAATAAGACCCATTTATCTACAGTCATGTATTCCATGTAATCATCTTAAATGGCAGTAAAAAAAGAAGTCTGTAAAATGCCACTGTTCACATTGGAGGACATGAGAAAAATCAGCAACACTGTACTTGTCATTTACAAAAAAAAGATAGAATTATTTTTCAAGAGATGGTAAATACTTTCTAGTTAAAAATAAAATAATGTAAAAGGTGATTCTAGTATTATGAGCTTAATTTCATGAGCTACCATTGTACATCCCCAAGTAGCAGTGCAGTATTTAGCATCTTCCAGAATAAGGGGGAAACCCCCACTTTCTTCTAAATATAGCTTGTTAATACTCTAAGAAATCAATTTAATCCATAAAGTTAACATGGCATAGAAGAAACAAACTCATCATTTTTCATAAGTAAATTCATTCCTTCAAAAGGCCATTGGTTAGTAATTTCAAACACCTCCATCACATAAATAAGAACAAATTTGCTTTCTTCCAGTTCAACAGGTTTATTCTCTTAACAGAACAAATAATAATGAGCAGTTTAATGAACTAACCTTTATCACATTTCAAGTAATCACATAGAATTTGGTGTATTTTGGCTGTGTTTGTTAAAATACACAGTAAAAAAATTATCTGGGCATATTTTTGTTATAGGTGTATATATATATGCGTAATTTGCATATTACACATAATTTGAAGTTCCTATTGCAGAAACCTCAAATTAATTGTTTCTTACAATTACTTTTGTGTGTGCACAATGCCACAAGGACAGAAAGAATTATTTTTATTCTATAGCTGCAAATATTCTCTTCCCCATTTTCCTAGCAACTTTTCCACCACTTTCCTTTTTTATATACACACATGCACAAATCAGTTCAACGTCCTCACAAGAATAAGTGTTTAAACACAAAAAGAAAAACCTTGACCACATCACAACTCTTCACTTGCTACCACATTTCTCCACCTTACTAGTAAGAAAATCCATTTCACCTGTCTACCACTCAAACCAGCACCTTTCACAATTTTAATATTTTTACTGGTTTTCTCTCATCTGTCTGTAGAAGACAAAATAATTCCTTTATGTTTCTGTAAAAACAGAAACTAGAAACATATTTGCTTTTGGGGATTTTACCTTCCCTTTTGCTTGAATGCATCTGAAACCAAAATGGTTTTTTTGCCTATATGGAGCTGCTATTTATATAATAAATCATCTCACAGAGGAAACAGAAGTCCATGTTCAGTGTTTAGAAGGCATGTACAGGAGGCACAAGTATCTCTCCTTCCCTACTGCTGCTGTACAAAGAGGCCAGTGAACATGCTACATCTTGCAGAGTGCCAGCACTACACATGCAGAAGCAAATGTGTCTGACTATCTCACACACCCTAGGACTATTATTACCAATTGCAACTGATGGCATGCTTCACTTCATTCTTTCATGTTCAAATAAATACAACTATAGCCCTTCTTTTATACTATTGCATTGTAAGATTAGTGTCAGGAAAGCACAGCTGATGTAACAGCCAGGATCCACCTAAAGTGAGTAAAATCCACCAGTTACCCAAGGCAATGGCTCTGCTCTCACTGCCTCTGCGGAGCCACACTGCCTGTATCAGTGGGTACACTACGTAATTAAAGATATAAAAGGATAATGTCAAAATGTGCCATATGGAAAACCATCCAAATATTGTTTTCTCTACCAAAATTTAAAAAGAAGTTTTCTTTCTAGATTTCTGTAGACCATTTGGTGATCTAGCCAGTGCAGATGGTACTGCTATAGTAAAGGGATAATGAAAATTTTGGGAATAGAGCAAATTCTGATGACAGCTATTGGTAGTACTACTTCAGACTGATAGATAAAAGAGCTCAGGCCCTAATCTTCCATGAAGACATACATCATCCTCTGAATACCTGCCTATGTTTTTCAGCCTTTGCAGAAGGAGTTGGAGGTGGCATCCAAGTGTGAGACTAGAACTAGAGGCATGAGGTCTAAGGGCTATTACTTCATAAGCATTCAACAGAATTATAAAACTTGGTTTTATTCTTAAAACTTCCCTTAAGCTTACAGCTCAAATTCTTTTACTCCTTCCATTTAACATATTCAAATAACTTCCAGAGGAATCAGTTTCCCAACCACTGAACAAATACAGATTGAATGCAGTGCCCTACCTTTCCAGACAGCACTGCTGCAGCTTTCATTTGATCACTATTACTCAGCTGTCATCAAAAAGATCTCTTACTGCCTGTACTGCTCGGCAGCTTGGCAAATACAAAAGCTGGTTTTTAATATTGATTATTGAACATTTCACTTATTAAAAAACATCTTTCTGATTTAAACAGGAGTGGATTTTACTTTATATACCAACAGATTTAAACCTCAGTAGTTTAAAACTGAACTTGCTAAGATAAATACCCACACTTCTAAAACATTGCTACATTTGCTATCTAT
This sequence comes from Coloeus monedula, assembly GCF_965178545.1. Taxonomy (NCBI): domain Eukaryota; kingdom Metazoa; phylum Chordata; class Aves; order Passeriformes; family Corvidae; genus Coloeus; species Coloeus monedula. The sequence goes on along the minus strand of NC_138786.1, from coordinate 38,275,137 downwards.
GACTTCCATCTAGCTTTGGCATATGCAGGCATACAAATACCTAAGTTTAGGCAAATAAATATGGATTCTACATTGATATACAGAAACATTATGCTATAGTTGCAAAGGACCACATAAGATAATTATTCATGTGTGGAAAACCAGTATCCATTTAACTGGAAACAAGAAAGAACAATGAGAAACACTAGGGTGAATGCATGCATCATTGGAAAATCTTCCTAAAAGCTGAGTGTATTAAGCCATAGAACAGCCTGACTGGTAGGTGGCAGAAACCCACTAGCTTTTGACTATTACAACAGAACAAAGCAGACTAGAAAGTACACTTTGGAGATTCACTGTATATAAGCAGAAAGATTGGACGATCCAACTAGACATTTGAATTCTATGATTCATTAGTCCTGAGCTTTATTTAATCTTTTCCACAGCCTCACACAGCAGTAAACCAGAGAACCAATTCAAATCAAACAGAACATATTTTTTAATTCACTCCCAAAGATCTTTATGAATATTCACTTTCTCACAAATCAAAACCATTCTGTTTGTATCTACGCTAAAGAATCTGAGCACAACATTTCATAAGACAAATATTATATCCAGATAAGAACATACCAGAAGACATGTATGTAATAACAAAACAGAAAGGAGCAGCAAACCCTCAGATGCAAGAGCAGCCTTTAGGACTTTATCCCCATCATAGAAAATAAGGGAAACAAATAGAAGGACTCCCTCGCATCTTATCCCAAGATATGTTGTACCATAATTTGAAAAGAAGTCATACAGACTTCTGCTTTGTGCAAAAAAAAACCCCAAACAAACAAACAAAAAAAAAACCAACAAATCCCAAAGCCAAAACAAACACCCCCCCCCCCAAAAAAAAAAAACAACAAAAAAACCTCACCAAAAAATCCCCCACCACACATGTGAACGCCCAAACCCATAGGAAAACAAACCCTTCTAATACACACCCAGTTTACACTTACATGCCACACTGATGCCACAGTACTTACATAAAGAGAATGTGAGTACTGTGTCAGCAATATAATGCTAATATGAAGATTGCATACTTGTGAAGTATTAGGATCAGAATTAGCATTTATGAGTAGGTTACATGTCAAAACATAACTTAATTCTTATTTTATTAGCTGTTGAAAAGCATAGATATGCTTTTCACACACCAGTATATTTTCTTTTTATGAAAGGAATGTTTTTAATCAATAAAATGAGCCAGTTTGAGATGGTACTTATTACATGGACTGGGAAGCATGTCTAAAGCAGTTCAAGAAGCTGTTGCCATTACTTGTACCCAAAAGTGATTTTGTTTGACCTTTCACAGTGTTTGAACACACTTTTTTGAACACACTTTTATGAGACTGAGAAAAAGACATGTTGTGGTTTTCTTCCATTTCCTTGTCCCAGCTCCAGGCTGTCACATTTAAAGATTTTTATACCTGGTTATATAATGGTCATATCCCTATCATTAGGACCTCCTTGATTAAAAAAAACCCTCAAATACTTTCACTTTTTACTTTTAGAAGGAATTATACAGGATTCCCATTTCACAGCTCAAAATTATGATCCCAATCTTTGCTTTTGTATTAACCTGCCACACTTAGCTTCAAGGCCAGCTTGTTACCAACTGCCAGGACCCCAAGTTACTTTTTCTCCTAGATCTTCTCACCAAGTATTTAAAATCTTAACATCTTTTAGCTCTTTCCTTTAGTGAACTGTATATATTTCCTGAGTTTATAATTAATTTATAATTGTACTTTTGAATTCTATCCCTGTGTTTTAAAATGCACACAGACCTTCCTCTCTGCAAGTAGCTCTAGGTTAATAATTACAAACTAAACAGGAATTTCCTATTTCTTCATCCAAGGCATCAGTGAAGACAAATGTTACCAGGCCCTGAAGGTACACCATGAACTCTACCTGCATTGAGACTATGCCCATATTGCTTAGTTTAGGACATCTCTTTAGTACCTTTGTTAGAATTCTAGGCTTTCCATCTGTTATGACTTTTTCCTCAATCATCATCCTAACCCCCTTTATGGTAATTTCATCTTCATCATGTTTATCATAGAGCAGCTGAAGAAAATGTCAAAACCAAGATATTTACTAAAAGCTAGAATTTTACTAAAATCTACGTCATATTTTGTTTCACTTCTACCTGTAAGGCGTGTTTACTCTATTACTGTAAGTACACTTGTTGACACTATGTTTGTTGAAGAAGTCATGTTGACTTTTTCCAGATGTTTATGAGCAATGTGTATTTTTCCAGCAACTGAAGTTTGCTGACTGGTCTGTTATTGCTTAGGTCAACAAGCTTTAAAGAGAAGTATGGCTAAGAAAATAGTATCCATAGACACCTTCTTCAGGAAGGCAATTAAAAGTCTAAATGAGAATTTCTGATAAGGAAAGACACTGCCAGAGGAGCCCCCTGCCTCCACTAGGAGCCTTGAGTTATCTTTAGTCACTATTTGAGGCCTAGAGTCCTAACTTAAGCATCTCACTCACGTGCTGAAGTGAGCTAAACTCTACACCTGCTAGTATGCTAGGAATCTTACCAGTTCTCCAAGAGTTTTCACAGAAGATATTGTCAGCTGTCTAAGTCCCCTGGTCAATTCTCAATTACTGTTGGATAAATATCATTCGTTGTTTAAACAAACAAAAAATCACCACACTGCAACCCTACTTCACTAGGTATTTTCCATTCCTTTATTTTTTATATGAACATAAAAGTTTCTCAGACCTTGACATAGGTGTTAATAGGAAGAAATCTCATGTCCATTAATACTGCTAGTGAAAATTAAGCAGCAAGAAGTTAAAAAATTACTTCAAGAATGCCAAGGCATCTATTGGTCTTTTACCTACTCACTGAGCAATGTGCAGGCCCTTTTCTCATTCTTCCTTTCTCAGTGCTTTGTCTCTTATAATGGAATTCCTCTTTGTGGCTAAGCCTTTCCAAATTTCATTTCCATTTTTCCATACCACTCTTTTATGATCATCCATAATAATTTGACCCAGTTTCAGCTTCTGACAGCATCCCTCAAGTTTTAGGTCACTAAAGAGCTCATGTTTAGTTAAACCAGTTTTGTGTTAAAATTTTATTTCTCTGCACTAGTAAAGCCAGTATTCAGACATTTTGAATGTTTTACTAAAGAACTGTCCACTGCCTTCATATCACTTTGCCATGCTCTTGCTTCTTACTGAAAGCTACCTACCAATTTTCCAAGTTTAATGAAGTGCACTTTCTTGAACCCTACCATCTTTAATCATAGGATGCATTACATCCACAAGCTGCACAAACTGTCAAACTATCTGACAGCCAGAAAGGCAACAGAAAAATTAATCAAAAATCTGAAAACCAGCCAAGTGGTAGCTGTGGAAATTCTAGAGACTGGCAAATAAGGCCAAACAACTGGAAGCATAAAATCCTAGAACTGTCAAGGTTGAAAGACACCTTTAAGAGAAGTGACTTCAAAGTCACATAAGAAATAGTGACAATACAAAAAAAAGATACAAAGGTATTAGAAAGCCTCCAAAGGACATCAATGGCAAAGGGCCTAGAAGGAAAGCCATACAAAAAGTGGCTGAGGTCACTTGGTCTGTTCAGCCTGGAGAAGAGGAGACTGAGGGGAGACCTCATTGCAGTTACACCCTCCTCATGAGCAGAAGAGGAGGGGCAGGCACTGATCTCTTCTCTGTGGTGACCAGTGACAGGACCTGAGGAATCTGCATGAAGCTGTGTCAGGAGAGGTTTAGGCTGGATATTAGGAAGAGGTTCTTCATGCAGAAGGTGGCTGGGCATTGGAACAGGCTCCCCAGGGAAATGGTCACAGCACCAGCCTGACAGAGTTCAAGAAGTGTTTGGACAGGGCTCTCAAGCACACGGTGCAACTCCTGGGAATAGTGCTGTGCAGGGCCAGGAGCTGATGGGTGTCTTCCAACTTTAGACAGGAAAGGGGGTTTTATAATTCTCTGAAAGGCTATACATTGCCTACAGCCCCAACGCTTTGGTCCCGGATTGCAGTAGTGGATTTTTGGACCAGTTGATTACATTACTTTAAGAAAATTAAGTTAATTTGACGCTAAGAAAGGTCCTATTTCCTTGGCACTAAACATAAGTAAGTACCATTAGTGTCAGTGAAAGGTATATGCCCTTGTTGAGAAGGGATTAAGCAGTTTACAAATGTTTACTTGGCCAGAAGACAGAAGAGGAACAAATAATGCAGAAGTTCTCGGGAAGATAACATATTTGGCAAAGTGCTCGGAATAGCTTATCTTTATCCCTAGTGTGCTTCTTAACTTGCAGTCATTTAATTTTCTTATATTTCTGGTCTCAAGCTGCAGAAAGTTTCTGCAGAAACATTGAAAAATGTTCACTCTTGTGGTTTATCATCTTCGCTTCTATGATATTCAGATGTTTTAATGTTTGTATTTTTTTTTTTTTTTTTTTTTACCAGTGCTCTGGCAAACTTATTTCCTGACAGAACTATGTAAAGAACAGGAAATTGCTTTGCCTACTGCAGAGTTTGTAATCACTAGCATTTGGAATACCCAATTTTAAAAGTTGTGTCTATTCAATCAGAGAATAAAACGGATCATGAATCCAATTGAAAGAGCTTATATTTCACACCCCAAATAGTCTCATAAATAGCACCCCCATAATCAGTAAGAACTAAATTTACTTAAATTTTGATTGAAATTTTGAATAGGTAATGTGTTTGGGAAAATGTTTACAAAGAATTGGTTATGAGAAAATCTGTTGTGATTTAGTATTTTTTATTTATTGCCCATTAGGTGCAAATAAATTAGCCTGTTCATAATAATACATTGCACTCTATGTCAGTTGCACACTAGATTAAATGAGCACATCACTGTGCAAAGTTTTGAAATGCCTAAAATAAAAGTTGGGCAAAAGTTTCCATTTAATAATGCTCTAAATGTTAAACCAATTATAAGACCAGTCAATTTTAACAGCATAGTGTGAATAAGACAGGCAGAGAAATATAGCAAAGCTTCATATGATATATTGCAAATAACAAACTAAATGCCTCCCACAGCTGTGGTTGTACCAGTAGTCCAGGATGCAACAGATTTTTGCATCATCTTCATCAGTGGGAAGCCAGCCAGATCTGCTTACAAGTGGATAGAAGGCAGAGCTATGCCCTACCACTTGCCAGGCCCCTCCACCTCTGTGTTTTAATTTAGTTTCAACTTACAGCAAGTTATGCATCTGGCACGTCCCTTCCCTGTGCCAGAGACTCCAGCAGAGCCCCACATATTATTGTGCTGTATTTAGGTAATTTTTAAAATATTTTTCAGTATAAGAAAGAAATTAAACATATATTTTGCTATCTTTCATTGTATTTCAGTTGTAATTAAATATTAATATCTTGAAAGCTCTAAAGCATTAATATTTCCCAATTTTCTGAGATGTTTGCTTTTCCCATAACTTTGGCTAGTTTCCTTTATGCAAAATTCATTACGGAAAGAAAGAGCAAGTCTTTTTTGTAAAATGGAACATCCTGTCTTTAAAACAGGATACTGTTAAGGTGTGTAAGGCTACTCAGGCTGCTTGTTCATATTAGAAATCAAGTATTTGAAGACACATACCTCTTTAAGGGAAGAAACGCCAAGTTGGTGCAACATTTTTAAATAACATAACAAAGTAAATTTTTAAAATGTTTGTTATATTGCAAATGCCATTCTGGACTAGAAAGAGAGAAAACATAGGTTTCTGGTAACCCGACTAAAGGCCAAGGCCACAGCTTTACTGAAATACAGTAACTCACACTACAGAATTATCTGACAGCCAATAGTCCTTGCAGCAGTAAATAAGGAGAGCTCAAGGCAAAACACCATATACACTGGGCCCCAAAGAAATGCAGTCCAACCCTAATGTCAAACTCTTAAGTCTATCAATACTGATGAAACTTGAACTCTTTTGTTTTGAGGTATGAAATATGTAATAATACTTGCATATGGCAATAAAACTTTACTTTGCAGTGATTCTTCTTTTCCTGTCTTCTTACTGCACATATCAAAAAAACATTGGTGAAAGTCAGCTGTAACAAAAATTAAAAAGTGACAGCCAGAAAAATTAGAAGTATTTGACTGTTCACCACCAAATCCATTCAGAGCACTGAATTCCTAGCAACTTTTCTAGGTATTCAAGAACCTCTGTCATATTAGATAAGGTATAAATCACTTATTACTCAATTAATGCAAAAAAAGCATGCACAGTTTCTCATTGGAAGCACCAGAAGCTTATGCATGGACCAACATACCTTGCTGAAAAAGTAACTTTGCTTCTTGCTAATTTCTTACCTAATACACCTGCATATCTTGAGCCAGCTTCACAAAAATTACTTTAGTAATATTATACGAAGTCAACATTACACTCCTGTACTTCAAGGGTTATAGATCCCTTTTAATGTAAGCCAAGAGAAGCACTCATTGCTCATATCAAGTTGTGCCATTTGAAGCTCAATATTTAAAATCAAGTCTATCAATGCTGTTTGTCTCCTGCCCAGGAGTGTTACTCTGGAAGGAAAGAGACCACTTCTAGTCTTTTTTCAAAATCAGACCCCTTATTCTACAATTTTTATTAGTTTTGTAACCAATAATAAGAATGAATAAGAAGCAGAACAAAGGAAATTAAAAATAATAAAAATTTGAAGTGTTATGTCCTCAGGCAACAATGCTGGGAAGAGCTGATCTTGCCTGTAATTCATATTAGCTTCAACAAGATATTAAAAAACTTTGTGGGTTTTGTTTGTCCACATACAGCTGAACCAAGCAATACCTCAGTTCAAATATAAAATAGGATGGCAAACTTTGATCTTTAAGGTCCCTTCTAACCCAAGCTATTCTAAGATTCTATGAACTTGAAATCCATAAATAGGAAGAACAGACATTAAACCCTCCTCAAAATCTGCAGGTGTAGGATTCACTGCAACTGGTACATACTCTGATTTAACAGGGATCTTCTCAGAACGTCATGACTTATAGGCTCCTGCTATACACTGTTGTCTGCTAAAATACATAAGCAAATAAAAGGCTCATCATTCTCAGTCACACATAAGTAATAGACAATAACTCTTTTCCTTACCTGTAAAATAACGACCTATGGTAATATACATGAATCCTTCTCAGTTACACAGAAAACTTGCATTGCTCCTGCTCCTTTTCAAGAAGATCTACAACCTACTGCAATGTTATTAGCATTTGAGAAACAAATTACTCAGCTGTAACAGCAGCTCCAGCTTCAGATTTGTGCACGCACTTGAGTACCCATGCGTCTCTCTTCCCTCCTGGTGGCTCTCCAACTCTTAGCATTACATAGTACATAGTTTTATTCACAGTGAGCTGAAGGCACTGCTTTCACTAGCAGACCTCATTTAAACTCTGTAGGATGTCTACAGACTATTTCACAAGCTGCTGCTGCTCAATTCTTCAGGCTAGCTGCTACAGGGTCATAAAGGTCACTAAAGCCAGATCGGTCACTAGGATCAATTTTCCCTTCACAAAGATGCACACAAGAAAAGAAGTGCTGAGAAACCCAGGGCAGGTGTGCTGTCCCCATAGTCTTTGTATCAGAAACACATACAAGGTGGTAGGAGTCAATTCCCATGCAGATGACAATCCCTCTTTTTGGCTAAGACACTATACCTTTAAAAGAAACAGCACACTGGAAATAAAAATTTCTGCTCCAGTATTTTGCTGTTCCTGGTAAGTGGAATAATCTTTCAAACTTTTTGCAACTGCTATGAGGCTTAAACAGAGGAAATCCTACTCAGATTTCTTTTAAACCAGAATAACCTGCCAAAATATTCAAGGGAAAGCACTCATAATAGTGTTATATTCTTTTCTGAAAGCTTAATTTAGACAACTACTACCAGCAGATCCCTTCATGGACGCAGCAAAATCTTAAACTCTCTCTATTTGACTGTGCTTGCCTAAGGCATTAAGTTCAATCCACCATGTCTCACCTCAGTAACTCGACACAGACTAGGAAATTCTTACAGTCAGCTTCCCCAAGGGATTTGTTAAGTTTCACATACATTTAGTTGTGCAGTTGGCCTGTTCAAATTGATAAACTTGTTGCTCAGTGCTTGCAGATTTGTCACTAGGAAAAATAAGTATTGGAGTGGGGGAAGGGAGGCTACTATGCTTCAGTAATAATTAAAAAAAAATAATGATTATACATGCATTACTGCTCCTATCTCTTCTTGAGGGACATTTATTTTGCAGAAGAGACAGGCAGATACTCTGGTGATGGGCACATTAAAAACGCCACAGATAGACAAGATGAATGTCATTAACATGTGAAAAATGAATAGAGCAGACAGACACAAAAATACTATTCAATCCTATCAAATATAAAGAAATAATTCACCACATGAATATCCTGTGAATCTGAACAATACACATATATTATATGCAGGTTACTGATAAAGACTTCAGTCTGGAAAAGCACTTAAACACTCTTACTTTTCAGTAAGTGAGCAGCACATTGGAATCAATGAAACTATTCACTGGATTAGAATTAAGGCATATGTCTTAATTTTTTTTTTTTTTTTTTTCAGTTGAAGGCAAATATGACCCACATGTAACTATTAGATTACTTTTATAATGTTATAACATGTCATACTGATGTTTATGGTATTACTGAGTTAAAGTAGCTTTTCTCCCGTCCAACTGATGCTTGTGGGTATAAAAATTATATGCTACACACACCTATGCTATATACACCATGAAGCAAACCAGTTCAACCCAGTATCTGCAATGGCAGAAGACAAATGGAGCAGAAAAGCAGCAGGAAAGACAGGCTGAAGAAATAAGAAGCATGAGGAGCCTCCTTTCCAGAAGGGTAACTGTACGGACCTGCAGCAAGCACAAAGCCTGTGGTGCTGGCAAAAAAAAAGCCAGGCGTGGTCACAGACTCAAACCAAAGGAAGATATGATGTGTCTTTTTATTGGGCTTCAGAACACACAAATTAAAACTCTCTGTATCCTGCAGAGCTCCTCAATTACTTGTCATTACCATTGTGTGAGATAGAAAGCATTTAGTCCTCAGTGTGTAGCACAGATAGCACACCAGACTTCTCTTTCAGCTATAGAGTCATGTATTTTGACGACAACCCAAAAAGAAGCAATTGCTTTCTCCATCTTTCCTCAGATGCCTTTGTTATAAAATACGAAAAGCCTTATTATCAATCCTTGCACCTAAACTGCACAAGGATTTCCAGTGACGAGATTAATTTACAAAGTTGATGCATTGCAATACCAATTACAGAACCACCTAAACAAACATCTTAGCTTCATAGTTCTGCAGGGATTGGCGGTCTGCAGTTGGTGTGATATTCTTAACAGTTACAGGCTTACAAACACTGTGTGATTGTCCTTGTGACTTGTCGAAGCTGAAGATCTGCAATTTCAGAAATGGGAATCACTGTCTTCAAAGAAATCCAAAGTGTCACCATTGCCTTTTTTTTAATACACTAAAAAGATCAAGTTTATTTTGCAGTATGTAAACTGGGTTTGTTTAACAGATAAAATAATACCAACAGAAATACACATTTTCGAGAAGAGGATAAAGATCACTTAAGTTATAAAGACTAAATAAAGCTAAGAGAAAATATAGACGTATGTATGAGAGGCCACTCAGAACACAGATTCTATATGGTCAAGTGTTTAAAAAAAATATTTGTAAAGTATACATATAGTTTAAAAACAAGTTTTGAGGCAGAGATTACTTAAGGACCAGGACACATAAATTGGTATTTGGGTGCAACAAGATATGACTCAATCTTATTTTCAGAGGCAGTTATAATACCTGGGCCGATAAACGAAATTGTGTAAGTACAGGCTAGAATCAGGCCTGCCTCAGAAAACAACAACTCCCCAAACAACAAATAAAAAAATCCAAACAGACAAACATAACCACACCAAAACCCCACCACCAAAACAAACCAAAACCCAGAACACTGCACTGCCAGTTTGGGGACTGTGTTTCCTGCTTTATCTAACTCGCAAGGTAAGGTGTCTCAGTAAGCAGACCAGGTTACAGAAGTTTTCATTCTGATTATCTGCACTGCACCTGACCTGTGAAGAAATAGGAGTTCATCTTCAGCTGACTCAGTGATTAGAACTTCACAAGCAATGAATAGCTAAATTTAGGGCAGCTACACCTTTCTTCACACTTGAACATAACGATTGTCAGCTTCTGAAAGAGAACCTATACTAAAGGGAAATTTCCTCTTGCCAAAGCACAAAAGAGCCAAACAAAGCCCATCTGCAGTAACCTGTCTGTCTTTTGTAACTACACTACCGTATGAAATGCAACAAAGGTTTTATACCTACTCAATTACATATTTATTTTTAATTTGGAAAAAGTAATAAAACAACATGCCTTTTTTTCCCCCCCTTCAACTTATTGTATTTTCAAGATGCAAACCTGTTACAAATTACTGATAAACAAATTTGTAAGCATCTTGTAATTACTTACTTGTCCTAATTTAACATTAAAGGACTGCCTTTATTCTGCCTAAAAGAATGAATGTACTTATAACAGCTTTGCAACCTGACATAAAACTTTCCTCAGAAACATGTATAAAATGTCATTTGCATAGAAATTTTATTTAATTCTTTCTTTCTATGGACATAATGTTCAGCTTGTCTTTCAAATACTAGGATTGACATATCAACTAATCTGAATGACAGTGATAGCTTAGTTAAACATACGGTACACTTGGGAGATTAAAAGGATCTTCCTCAAAAAAACTTAGTTGTTTATGCAGTCCATTTCAAAAAGAATCCTCCTTAGGTGGATACGAGCCACCTTTTTCAGGCAGAATGGAGTCTCCAACCAAAACATTGGTCATCAATGCATTGATTGAACAACTATGGAAAATGCACTTTGCAGTCTTGGAAGACAAACTGTGGGAGCTCTCATTTAGAGAGGTACAATACCTAATTAATCTACTCAATTGAGCCATCTATAATTCTTATTTCAAGCCAGTTGTAGATTATTACTAAACTGAAGGTTTCTGTACTGCCCTAAAAAAAAGTAGTTGATTTTCCTGTTTGAGAATATCACAGTTTTCAGACAACAGGTTGTCTACTATCTTTAGTCATGGTCAGTTTTTCAGCAATTCCTTGCCTCTTTCAGAATGAGGCAAGCATGAACCAGAAAAATACCACCTATAATACTTATAAAGAGCTATGATCAAGTACAAGCCTTGATAAACAGGATTTTGAGGAAAGGCAAATTTTGTTTTATCATCATGAAATCCTCAATCACTGGTGGCCAATGAAAAACATATTAATTAGTCACTGTAGAAATAAAATAATTCCTACTGTATATAACCCTACTATAATCCTACTATTCTTGTCACTAGTCACAGCCTCTACTTTTATGAAGCTTTCATTTGCTAGTAATTGAACTTCTCGCACTGTAAGTACAAACTGCATCTTGGAGTATTTACTTGCAAAACTGGGCCTTTAAAACACAAAATTCCTCCTCTTAAACATAGTTCTTATCAAGTATCACAAATGCTTAGCTTTCTAATGGGTGTTACTGGATTTTTGAATATGATCCAACTTCTGAAGGCAGAAATACAGTTTTCTCGATAATCACAATCACCAGAAAACAAAACAGACAGCAAATTCTCACCCCTCCTAATTTATTCAACACTCTTTACTCCATACATTTTGACTCTAGTATCAAATTAAAAATTTCTGCATGTGCTATATATTCAGTAGCAGAGGACTTCTGAGGAAGAAATCACAGTAGAACAGGACAAAGACCACCACAGCATTTTTTGTGAATTCAGGTAGTCAAACTGATGATACTACCCCACTAATGTTTGCAGCAACAGTGTTAAGCAATAAGGTAAAATTCCACCAAGGAGGAAGCAGAGCGAAATAAAGCAAAGTAACCTACCTATACTGATTTGGAAGTCATAGCAGACTGAAGAATGGAAGCCAGGAACACTGAACAACCTACTCCTGCATGTGTTTTTTTAGATCAACCATCTCTCTAGAAACATCCCCTAAATGGCTCATAGTCAGCTCTGAGAGCCAGTAATTTAGAGCCAAACCCACTTGTAGAATCCATCTGCTTTGCAACAGGTGTTCCATATACAATGGCCCTAATAGTGACTTGATTGGGCAATCTTGCTCTGACCAGTTAACAGCTGATACTACTGCACCACATACCTAACCTAGAGCTTGTATGCTGTTGTCTTCTCCACTGCTTGTTGCACAAGAAAAATAGGCACAGGTTTAGCCACTTCCTTTGCCACACTGATATATGAGGTACTTTCTGACCCCTGCAGCTGTTTCAAATCTGATTAAAATTAGACCAGACAGCAAATTCTTCAGTGAACTACAGGGTTACTGAACCAGCAGAGCTACAAGAGAGCGAAAGGAAACCAAAGCCATTTTTATGCACTGGCTCCATCCTCCACACAATTGAGCTATAACCCATAAATTATGTTTACACTTAAGCCATGAATTGATGCTGACCTCTTCCTGTACTTTGCTTTTGTCCACCTGTAAAATGGGAATAATAGTAGTAGGCTATCTCCATCAGGACAATAAAAAAGGGGTTTATTACCATTTGTAGCACCACACTACAGTTCAGGTAGCATAGTGATATATATATATATATATATAGGAATACAAGTAAACATGGAAACCTACGTAGCATAAAGTAGTTTGAAATTTCCAGATGACCCTCCTAAAAATGTTAAGACAAACTAGGAAAATACAGTAACGAAATAACAGTATAAAAGTAGGTGTCATCCAGGAATTTCCAATTTTTTTAGATTTTTTTTTTTAAGTGTGCAGAACAGGTGCAGCAAGTATCATTTCCCTCCTGCTGGTGGGCCCACCTGCTGTCCACCTGATGGTTCTATCCTCACTACCTTAGTATTTATTTTCAATATGCAAAGTGAAAGATAATAATACATTTTTTTCATTTTTTTTACCTCAATATATTTTAGGTATCTCTCCAAATAATTCTATGTATCAAATCCCACTTCATTATTCATTCAGTTAATGGTAAAAAGAAAACACACAGCAAAATTCTGCTATCTGAAGTGTTCTGTTGTACAGATGTGATTTGTTGCAGAGAGTCTTTACAGGAAACATGATGTCCCCCTTCCTCTGTTTTGCTTTTCATGCACTGTGATGCTTCTCAAGCTGCCAGGTGTGAAAACGGGTGGTATCTCGTTTGGTGTGAGACACTGCATGGATTCATTGAATAGGTACCCAGTGTAGAAGGGTACCTGCAGCAATAAAAATCTCATGAGATGCATGCTGACAATAACAAAAGAGTAATAATAATAATAATAGTAATAATAATAATAATAAACAAGGTACAAGATTTCCTGGTTTTAAGCCTAACAACTTTTTCAGAGTCTCAGTATAAGTTTTTGGCTGAAAGAAAAAAACAAGCACAGGACGCTAGAGGATTTCAAGTAAAACATTGAGTCTCATTAACTCATAATTAGATGAGAATTAGCAATATGATACAATTCTCTCTCTCCTTCTCCCTTCTTCTTCCATGAGCCTTATAAAACAACACACACTATTCACACAAATGTTTACTCTACAGAACTGGGCAAACTTACACAGAAACTTGCAATTCTGAAAAAAATATGTAATTCCCTCTTTCCCTTCAGTGCTGCAGTTCTGCTGATACTCAGGTTGTTGGACACCTTGCTTCATCTCTCCCCCAGCTCACCTGGGCTCCTACTCAAAGGCTGCTGGGTGAGAAAGGTCCAGAGCAGGCAGCATACTTCCAGGAGGGGATGCAAGTGCCTCCCCACAGCCTATCTGCTTAAACAACCTTGCTTGCTCTCCTTTGAGCTAACGCTGCCGCTTCGGGGAAGTGGTCTCATTTTTCTGCTTAAATCACAGACTCTTACGTTGGTCTAATTTATTAAAAAGAAATCTAAATTTAAGGGAACTCATAATCAGCACTAAAACCTAGATGACACCTGCAGCTTATGGCCCATACCCACAAAGTATAGCTGCGCTGCAAAAAATCAGTCCCCACTGATGATGGGAACTGGCAGCTCTCCCAGCTTCCAGTCTTCCATGCCTTCAGTGAAGGATATGACTGACATCTGCATTTGTGAAATCCCTGCCACCACACGCTCTCAAGGCCAGTGTTAGGACCTCTATTCTGTCCTACAAATCCATGTAGGTTTTTACAGCAATGCACCAATGGTTTGATATGAAAGCCTTTACAGCTGATCATGAGAAATTAAGCTTTCCTTCTCACCTATGAGCTGAAATGCATCTTAAGCCTCCTTTTCTTTTTGACAAGAAGTCTACTGATCTGCAATGAATAATTATTCTCTAACAATACAAGAAGTAATTAAATTTGAAGTTTCATGATTCTGAACAGTGAGCTCCCTACATTTATAACTGGTACAAGTCTTAATTCAAAACAGTTACTAATTTCACTACTTTTATTTTACAGTTTATTATGTGTACATTGTTATTTTAGAAGATACTTCCTTAAGTGTCAACTTTTGCTTTTTCTATTTTTAACAATTTTCCAATTTTTTCTTTGACTATCCCAAGTGCCAATGAAAATTATACCATGCCCAAGAATAATGTAAGGGTGACTGTCTAAGCAATAATGTATTTGTTATTGCTCAAGAAAAATAAACACTTTCATAAATGCATAAGTTGTGAGAATAATTAGCTTTTGTTATTAATACTACATGAAAAAAATTGAGCTCAGACAAAAATTAAAAATTAACAAAAACAAAAATTAACAACTGACAATGAAAAAACCTGAGGATTTTTACATGGAGCAAATACCTTTCTTACAACTTTCCCTCATCTAGAGTAATGTATTAACTTTTCTACATCTATGTACTTTTTATGTTCTGATTCCTAATTTTTCTATCTTCACCTGTGACTACATGCATTTCAGCACACAACAAAACAGCAGTTTTCTTTATTTTACTGTGCTGTTACACAGGGCATAATTTTATTATTTTAAAGAAAACACCTCTATAAAGTCCAATAAATCAATGTTTCTTAAAGATAAAAGTTTGCAGAAACGTTATTTGCTCTGTTTTGTCTCTTAACCGGCTTTCTGTTTAGCATTAATTTTAAATGTAATGTTATTTCAGTCAACCAATACTTTTAAGCATGCTGAATAGTGTGGAACATTCCTTTATTCTGATGTCATGCAGAAAGCATTTTTCTCAGAAGACATCTTTTGTAGTTGTAACCAAAAGGCAAAAGAAACTGGAGATCTCAAAAGGTGGGGGGAGGCAGGGGGGTGGGGGTGGGTGAGCTGAGGGGAAAGGCTTAAAACTCCTCAATCCTGTCACTTCTAAAACTGTATTAGAACCACACATATTTTTGGCAGTGACCTCTTAAAATAGTCCCTTATAAGCCAGTGCTTCTTTGCCACATTCAAGGTATTATACTTATTTTTACAGGTTTTGACTAAAAATTCCTTGCATTATTGTACTGTATCACAGGGAAGTTCGCTATAGTCTCATGAAAGACGTTTTCATTTCTGACTGGCATCTTCTCAATAGCAGGGGGCCCAGGCATACCGCTCTCTTCCAGGCAAACCTTTCTGCTCTTAAACAGTACAGCATTCATAATTTGCTTTCAGCACTGCAGGGCAGCTACACAGAAAAGTTTCTGCAACTAAATAGGTTACATCACAGAGAAGTCCACTATTTGGCCAAGGTGTAAAGCATAAATACACCCCTCACTCACTTCTGCACCTTACAAAAATGAAATATTATCTACCCCAAAGACATGCATTTTCACATTCCGCCTGGTATGTTGTGTATTTTAATGTGTTTATTATGTATCATCACTCCCAATTAAGCACATGAAAGGGAAAAATCGACTACAGAAGAAAGGAAACTTAAAAAAGGTCTCAACAGGATAAATATATGTACTGGCAAAAACTTTTATTTCTGCAAATACTCTGAATTTTCACTGTATATTGGATGTTACTCCACTTCCTAGGCTGTCTTTCAGGCATAAAGGGAAGGCATAATAAGGTAAAATTTCTTAAAAGTATCATCAGCGTGATTCAGGAACAAGAACTTCTCTTATGGTAAGCAAAGTTTGGTTGATCCCAAGATAAATGATGAAATTATAATTAAAAAAAACTTTGATATCATCATATACTAGTCTACTGGAGCATTCCACCAAAGTATATTTGCAAAAGAAAGCATTTTGCAAGTACTTTAAAAAATGCTATTTGTTTGAAAGATAGTTACGTATCCAGAATCATAGAATATGCTGAGTTGGAAGGAATCCGCAAAGATCATCGAAGTCATCTCCTGGCCTTGCGCTAGACCATCCCAAGGATCACAGCATGTGCCTGAGAGTGGTGTCTAAACACTTTTTTAACTCTGTCAGACTTGGGGCTATGACTACTTGCCTGGTGAGTCTGTTCCAATGTTCTACCACCTTCTGGATGAAGAACTTTTCCTAATATCTAATTAGACTATTAAACACAGCCTTAACAAAGACATTGTTGCACCAGGGAAAATGTCACATGTTATCAGGATAGAGTTACATACTACAAATGAAGAGATATATGTACACAGCCTTTTTGAACTGAGAAATTGCAACTGTCTTTGCAATCGCAAGTAATACCACACAATGTATATAAACTTCTGCGTGCTGTAAATTTAAGAAAAAGACACTTTAGGTTGTGCATGTTATTGGACGTTATTACTGAACTGAGATATGGGTGATATGTGTGTGTGTGTAGATATATATATATAATAAAATAATACACAGTTCATAAGGATGTTACCTTACCACCTAGAATAAATGCATGCCTGTTATTTTCCTGAATACCTACCAATTAGTACACCAGGCTGCAACATATTCTCCCAAATTCATACCATGTTTCAAGTAGGCAAACACCATATAGTTGTCAAAAAACTGAAATGTTAAAACAGGAGACGCCTGGTTTCTTAAGAAATATCTCTGGAACACATTTTGCCAGAGGTAGGACTTGGGAAAACCTTGGCTTTTCATGTGTAATTTGGAACTGGGATCCCAGTCTTTTCCTGTGGAAAGAAGGGAAACCTGCTCCGAACAGATCTATACTACTATATCAAGCTAAATCAAAGAATCTTAAGGGTTGGTAGGGACCTCTGGAGATCAGTTAGTCCAACCTCCCTGCCAAGGCAGGGTCACCTAGAGCAGGTTACACAGAAACACGTCCAGGTGGATTTTGAATGTCTCCAGGGACAGAGAATCCACGACCTCCCTGGGCAGCCTCTTCCAGTCCTCTGCCTCACTCAATATAAAGAAGCTCTTCCTCGTGTTGAGGAGGGACTTCTTGTGTTTTAGTTCACGACCATTGTTCCTCATCCTGTTGCTGGGCACCACTGAAAAGTCTGGCACCATGCTCTTGGCACCTGCCTCTGAGATATTTATATGCATTAATGAGATTCCCTCGCTCTTCTCCAGACTAAAAAGGTCCAGCTCCCACAGTCTCTCTTCCTGAGATTGATGCTCCATACCCCAAATCACCTCTGTGGCCCCCACTAGATACTCTCCAGTAGTTCCTTGTCCTTCTTGTACTGAGGAGCCTAGAACTGGACACAGCACTCCAGATGTGGCCTCACTAAGGCCAAGAAGAGGGGGAGGATCACATCCCTCGACCCTCTGGCCACACTGTTCCCAATGCACCCCAGGATAACAATACCTATTACATTAAAACACTCCTCCAATGCACTAATGACAGGAAGAGATGTGACTGTTATCACCATTTAAAAGGAAAAATATTAAAAATATCTTTAAACATGGTATCATCTTATTACAATTGATGGGAATAATCATTATTGCTTTTATGGGAAAAAAATTGGGCTTTTTACTTTTTCTTTTACAGAATCAGCACAGCTACAGAAGAGTACACTGGGTTCTGTTCTGGCTATTGCACCAGCATAATTGGTAGCTAAGTTCCAGATGTAGGATCCTCATTGTTGGTAATCCATGAACCAGAAAGAATATAGGTGAACTTTCAAATTCCAGGTTGAGCTTGTGGCACTGGCAGTCAAGAAAAGCACCTTTTCACTTACTCCTTTTTCCCTTCAATTCTACAAAATAAATGAGATTATTGCTGGAAAGACAATCCGCTGCTTTATGATAACAGATTTTTTTTTTTAAGAGAAGTCTTTGCTTTAAAAAACAACAACATCATGCACTGAATGCACACAGTTAGCCTGTTGTCAATCACAAGTACTGTGCCATGTGCTTATTAAAAAGAGCATTAAAGTATAAAAGGAAAAAGAAGTGGGGCTGCTTTTGAAGGAAATCATGCTAAAAAACTTCGGAGAAGCAGTCCAAATCCAAGAGCTCTAAATGTGAAAATAATGTAAGATTCTCAGCTGCAAGCAGGATTGCTGAACAGATGAAGGCTAAACAGGGCAGTGTTTCTGCATGCTTCTCAACCATCGCTTTTGGGTTGCTTTGTGGAGGAAAAAAAACTAAACAAAAAAATGTTTTGTGTTTTAGTCTTTCAGTCTTCTTAAAATTATATTTCCCCTCAAAATTTAAATTAACCTGTAATACGGGCATTTGATACTAGAAGGGACTACACAGCACCATGAAAGCTAAGCAATAATATTGGAAGATATGCCACATAACATTTTAAATTGCAACTCAGTAGAATAAACTAGAACTATACACTAAAGACCACAAGTGTGTAAAGACATATCTATGAAAAATACTGCAGAATAACTTCCGTGATCAGTGGAAAGGCAATGTTGAAAACGAAGTTTACCTCCCACACCCTTAAAAAAGCATAAATTACTATGTAATTTTGTTTCTCAAGCTCAATAATGGCAGTTCTCCCCAGCCTTCCTGCTATGTAGCCCCTTAAATGACAGCACTAACACTTGACAGTGCAAATACTTCTTTATTTTCTTCTACTACTACTCACCTCTAGAGTTTATCATTCTTCATATTTATAGCATATCCACCAAAAGCAAAAATTCAGTGTTGTTCATAATATTTTGAAAGAGATGCAGCTTCACAAACGATAGGAACCTTGGGGCATTTAAAATTGAATGCATTTTTAAAATTCGTTTAAATTTCAACTATGGACTGTAGTTAGGCCTGCTTGCCTAAAGGTAATGCTCTGTATCACCATGCCATAGATCTGGGTTAAATTTCAAGCCTCTCTATAGCTTCCCAAGCTGGCACAACCTGGGGTGAGACTAGTACCTCTTGTTATCGTGCAAGAACCACTTCAGCCGATTAAGGAGCAGCGCTGTTCAGCTCTGAAGAGAATCTCATCCTCCTCACCAAGAAGGCTGTGTCTTTGAGCACAGAGAGAGGTTAAAAACAGGGTTGAAATGGAGTATATCCTCAGGGCTCCATCAGGGACATGAAAGACAACCCTAGAAAGTACGTTATATGACAACAAAGACATCAAATAACTTTAGCAGAATAGCTGCCTTCTACCTCTACAAGTTTCCCTGGAACTTCCATATGCATACAGTACCTTTTTCCCCTTCCATCGCAAGATTTTTGTGTATTGCTCTTACATGCTATGAAACAGCTGCTGTATTTCAATCTAGATAGCTAGATTACAATGGTGGATTAAGTTATTCACATGTAATGGATCAATTACTAGGATCTTCTGTACTCAGTGAAAAACAGAAACTACTTGTAAGAGGGCATGTGTGGAAAGAAAGCAGCTGGGTTCAAGTGTTGCTACTTAGTCCTCACACTGCCAGTCCTAAAATATCACACGATCTTGTGCACTCAGCTCTGGTAGGAAGTTCAAAATTTAATTTACACTTAGGAATGAGGGGGTTTGTTTCACTGCTCCCAGATATGAGCTAAATATTCAAATTATTCTTGTTACAATGATAAACAATCATGTGAGTTAATGTGTGGTATTTACACAGAGATTCAAAGACAGTCCAGACACAGGAAAGAATTTCACATGGTTCTTGCCTGCTTGAACTGCTTGTTGTAAAGCAGTTAGGGATCCTTTAGAAAGAAAGATATCACCACACTACATGCTATTGTAAAGACAATGTTGCTACACTTAGGCTCATGATACAAGCTTCATATCTGATGACTTTAAAGCTTTGTAGTGTGACTACTTGGCTTGAAATCTGATTTTCTCCATTAATGCAGTTATATACAAAAGAAAAATGACTTTCAGATTAAGGTAAGCAGCGGCACAGTAATAGTGGGAGTAAAACCAGCATCTGTGGTCTTGGGCAAATCAGTATTAGTTCAAGACTGGATATTGATAAATAAATGGTTGAAAGGCTACATACTTGCTGGAATATAGAAAAAGCCAAAAAGGCCAGTGCTAAAGTGCCTAAAAATGTGAAAGATATATACTGCTGAAAATTAAATTGAAATACATTTTCTAAATACCTTCTGCAACATAAGTGGCCTGTATCTTCTTTCAAGACAGAGTATCAGTTTATTTCAAATTTAGAGATATTGGCCTTGATTCAAATTCATGGCAGTTATAGAAACCAATGTTCCATGGCTTGATTCAGGTGGCAAGCATTAAATCTTTTTCCTGCTGTCATGCAACAACAACTTTAATACAAATTAGCACTGCCAAACTCAGTTTCCTGAGCTCAGAAGTCCTTGATGCTACTCCCTGAATTTTATTCATACTTTCACACGGATTGTGCTTTGCTGAAATTGTTGTAGCTGACAAAAAACCACAATTTAATGACACTGGATTCAGTATTATAATTCATGACATTGTAGAAAATTTAACATGCAGCTCTTCATTATTTTTTTAACTGAGGTAAAGCTCAATCAAATCCACACAATGTTTGTTGGGGGGTCATAACGTGTAAATTTGGTTTCTGTTAGCCAGATCTTCCCTTCAGACCAATTGTTTATGCTTAACCTAATCTTGTGAGTCAACAATAACTCATTTTTCAAGATACTAATTCAACTTTTACAATGGCCTTCTTAGAGTTCAAGACAAAACTATCCAAGCCTCTGAAAATATGGAGCAACAAACTGAAATCAACAGTTTATTTCAGTTTTCCTACTCAATGGGAATATACAATTAACTAAACTTGACACTCCGGACAACTCAGAATGAGATCCAGAGGGTAGATCTGAGTCAGAGAAAGCATATTTCCACTTAAGAAAGAACCCTCTGTTTCTCCAATCAGCCACTCCAGACTGATGGGCCCTTAATTGCAGAGTTCCACAAAAAAGGGTGGGAAATGCCAATGAGTACCTAAGCCTCCTTGGTTTCCATGGCCATGCTCAAAAAACCCTGGCAAAAATTTGCATTTCAAGGAACGCCCAGTTCCAATTCCTTGCAACTCCCATAGAAGTAAACCAAAATCCAAAACCACTTCCTAGCAAAATTTCTGCCAAACCAGTCGACTCCCGGTAGCTTTAAACTGAACAACTCATTCTATCTGAATTCAGACTTCAATTTACAGCCAGTCATTCATAAGTTTGTTTTCCTTTTTTATTAATATTTTACCACTAGTTTATAATCCAGGGGTACCCAAAGCTAATCAAGCTCTTGGCTTTAGTGTGCTGCCAATAAAAACACATATAATGGTCAGTCCTGGTCAGAGACTTACAATCTGTGAAGACAAAGGAAGCAAAACCAACTAAAATAACATCCCTTCTCCTCATCCTGCAATGATGAGGATAGCCTTGTTAGTTCTATGACTTACAGGATTTTCACTTAACATCTAATTTTAACCTTTGTTATTTTTGAATAACTGAAACCTAGTTATTTTCTAAGTGACTAGCTTTTGGAATTTTTTAAACTTCATATAAAAGAAAACAATCATCAGTTTCTCAGTTACCTCTTTATCTGCCCATCTGTAACTACCCTTGGCCAACTGCCTTGCAAGCGTGCATAAAGAAACACCAAAGTCAGCACAGGGTAACATCACTGAGGCTCTGAAGGCGTGATATACATGTGTTCTGGCTGCCCCTACCTGCTCCTTGTCCTCATAGAGAATGCTGGTGCTTTTCCTAAGAAAAGGGGAAATTATATTTATGCTTCTCCTCTTAAATGGGTTTAAATGATTCTCCAATATAAATAGAACTAGAGTCTTTCTGACTTACTCTTCAAAAGCAAAGAAATAAAAAATAGTGATTGATTAATGTGTTCCAGTTAATATAAGCAAAACTCACCTTATAAAAACACTTGAATTAAAACTCTGTGCACATGTGTGTATGTATGGGTGGGTATGAGTCTTATGGAACTACCAAATTTTACACCACTATCAAATGATAACATTTTTAATAACTCATGTTAACAATGATACATGCTTACCCAGGATTTGTAGCTGCTTTGCCAACAGTCAGTACTAAGATAAAGAGAATTTTGTTAAAACTCTGCTCCTACCTAAAGGTCATGCAGGTAGAAAAAAAGACTTCAAAGAGCACCATACGTGTTTAAAAAATAACAAATAAAAAGGAAGGAAAGCAAGAGGTTCAAGGTATACTGTGCTTTGACACAATTCACTCAATATCTTACTACATATGAAGCATTTATCAATTGTCAGAAATAGAAAACCATGCTGTTTTTAAGATTCATAAATGTGAACGCATAAAACAGACTTCCAGTATCTACTTAAATTTGGAATTGCAGAAATGGCAGTGCTACCTAGCTGTCGTTGAAATCAAAGAAGGGTGTCTTATTGATTTCATCTGCAGGAGGCCACAAGTGATGAAAAAAAATCAGATGTTCTAAATGTAAGTGGCCAGCTTCTAAAAGAACCTGAACATCTTACTGGCACTGACTTATTTTGGTGACTAATAGCAAGATATTATATAAAATTTTGGCTCTAGTACCTACACTAAGTGAATGTTTTTGCATCTAAGGCATAAAAATATATACAGAGAGAAAAGAATAGGAAAAGCAGAAGAGGAAAGTTGGAATGAATTTTGATGGGATTTCCTAGCTGCACTGCACATATTCAACTGGATACTCAGCTTGTGTAAATTGACAACACAGCACTGGAGCCAACGGAGCCAAGGTACTTAACACAAACTAATAATCTGGCTCTATGTACTGATGTTGAGAGAAAAATAAGCACAAGCTTTCCCACCACAGAGATTAAAATATAAAAGTGACCCTAATGAATATAATGGTGCTTGGGGAATTCCTGTATCTTTTCTGCAAATCAAAAGAAATGATGAGGGGACAGAGAGAGTAATGGCGGAGCAATAATGCATCATGTACCCTCACTGCTAAGAGATTCATAATTAAAATCTTCTCTAGCTGTGTGCATTAATGCCCATGGCAATGTGTGCCTTTGCACTTCACAGAAAACTCACTGACAAGAGGACTGTGAGCCCGAGATACAGCACTGAAAGAGGTTTTTAAACGTGTAAAGTATGCTGGACACCTGTTGAGAAATTCACAAAAATTAATGGTGTTATTATGGGATGGGCCAAACATAAATAACTAGAGATCAGCTGGATACTTAAGGATTAGAACAATTCAACTTTCTCTCTTGATGAAAAAAACCTTTTTTTTTTTTTTTTTTTTGAATCAATCTCTTTAGTGAATGTGAGTTAATGACTTTTCAAAAATTTTTCAAAATCTAACCAAAGCTGTGACTTCTGAAAATGAAGTACAACGTACAACCTGGACAGATTATGTTTTGAAAATTCCTACAAAGATACTTTCTAGCCTATCTGATACTTCACTTTTTTACAGTTTTTCTTATGTTTATAATGTGGAAAGTATCTTGCTGCCTTAACCTTCAGGAATTACTCTCAATTCTAAGAAGTAATGAGTCATTTCACAGGCACTATCTAGTAAGCACAATGACTACTATGATCATTTATCAGACAAAACCAAAAGATATTACTTTTATTATTCTGTAAGCCTAGTTAATAATACTAGACACATTAAAAGTACCACTAAGGAGAGTTTTAATATGTTAGACTAAGAGAATGATTTAAAATCACTTGAAGTCAGTGAGAGTCTTTCCACTGATTGACTTCTGTGAGCATAGAAATAGGGCTGAATTGGTCAGCAATGATGGTCCAAGGCACATTACAAAATAAAATTCAATTAGGAATGTGGAGATGTGCAATCACTGTACCCCTACCATGACAGAAGGAAAGCCACCTCTTCAGTAATCTTTGGTAGAGCTTCACAGATCTATACCTACTTAAAACTATACTGCTTGTCAGGGATTCTTTCTCCTTTTTTTGGGACACGTTAATCTGAAGTATTTAAAGCAATCATGGCATGGCCTGAACACAACAGGGGAATGTCCTCCATGACAAATGCCAGGTGCTCCTGCCAGCAGAGTGATTCCCTGACCCTAGGAGCTGGCAGAACAGAATGTCTCAATTGGCTCGGAGGACAGCCAGCTTTCTGAGGAGGCATTTAGTAACTTCCCTAGCCACAAGCAGAAATAAACTTGTGCCATGCACTTAGAATAATAGAAAGAAAAGGCTAGATGGGGACATTAAAAATCTAAAATAAAGCTTCTGCCTGCTTGCTTCTGAAAGGTAAGGATAGAACAGATCACTATTACAAGACAGAGGAATACAAATTCCCTAAATTAAAAAGAATATTTAACACAAAGTTATATCCCAGGGCTCTTTTTCCCTACATTTTGTAGCACTGTATTTGTTTCATATTTTGTCTAGTTTTGCTTATTTAAATTTTAAATTAATCTTGAATGGATGTTCTGCTCCTTAGATAACTTCTTGTTCTGGCAAACTGTATGTTGCCACTGAACACTCATTCATTAAATATACGAGTGATCCTGAAAATCTTTAATTGGGTAAGATCCCTGTACTTACCTATTAAATCTTAAGTAGAAATGCAAGGATTTGAAAGGGTGGGCCAAACACTCTATAACAGGAAGAGAATGTGTATCACCCTTCTTGCTGCATTAGCATACACTGAGAAGAGCACCAGTGCATTTTGAATGTTACATCATCTAAAAACACATGATAAAACAGAATTGGCTTTAAAATTCAGCCTGAAGTATCTGCATATTTCATATATTGTTATTAGGCTTTAAATGTTCACATGTGAAATCCTGACACCCTTCACTATCTACTGTTTGGTGTCGAGTTTTCATATCTTCAAAGAATCTACCCATTTCTTTTAAAAGCATTTCTTTCTGGCAGAAATAAAGAACCCAGTCCAGCTTCTACTGAAAACTGGATTAGGTTCTGTGATACCAACATCTTCTTCTATGAAAACCACAATCCAAATAGCATTTTATTGATGGTGGGCAAAAATTAGAGATATAGAAAGAAAACACCAGGACCTTAAGCACCTACATATCTTGTGCTTTTCCATGAGATTAAAGTTTCTATACATAAAATATATCTGAAAGTGAAACTTTTACTGTTTTGAAACTATTACCCTACAATTTCAAATAATTGTTCAATAGAGAACATTGTTTATTTGTTTGCTTTAAAGTAGCCTTTCTCTCAAGTTAGAATTTTTAATACCATTTACTTGGACTTACTGAAAATTTTCACTTAAACAAATCTGCAAACCCAAGTTTTAATTTCTTGGGCAACTTCAGCATCTGCTTTGTTTATACTAGCAAGTGAAATTGAAAGCAATACATTATCCAGCCTTAAGGGCTTGCTTCTCTTTCTCCTTTCAATTAATCTTGTCTCCAAGGAGTCCTGCATTAAAATAAAATAAAATAAAATATCAATACTATTCTTTTTTAATTTCTATGTGTTTAATTATAAGCAGCAATTAATCAATTTTTTTCAATTTCACTTCTTCTTGGGGGCATCTCACTGGTAAAGCAAAAATCAACACCAGTGTATTAATCAAATAATCACAAAACTTTGAGGCAAAAAAGTGTTTACCCCATCAAGATTTTAACCTAAAGCTAAGCAAATCCCATCTTTTACTTGAATTATTGGTAGAACTCATTTATTTTTCCTAAAAACATTTTCAGTATATATATTAAATTTCAATAGCACAGGGCTAATTTCTCTTTTCAATTACAGTCTCCAATTCATTAACACCAGTGGAATTGTTTGGATCTAAGTAATGGCAAAAAATTACTCACAGCGTACACCTTTTTTTTCTGACTACTTTCTATTAGAAAAAAGAAAGCTCAGGATTAATCCACAATGATATTCCTAGTATGATCCTAAAGCCTGGAAAATGCAAATTTCAATCATTTTGACGTTGTTGTTGCTATTAAATCCACTTTAAATGGAAGAACATTAGATACTGCCTCTCTCTTCAACATTTCAATATCAGTGGATCAAATCAAATCACTCTGGATAGGCTTGGATTTTGATCTATGTGCAAGATTACTTAAGAGTCACCCAGATTTTCATTCAAACCCCTTGGTTTCTAAGAATTCTCAGTATGTCTGACAAGTTGGCCTTCCTACTCCAATTATTTTTGTGAATATATATAAACTCCTCTGACAATGTATTTGACCTCTTTTACATCAGAACTGTCATTAGATTTTTTAGATGCTGTTACAGATATGAAACTCAAGTATTCCAGGAGTTAATTTCAATTTCTAGAATAATTCTTACTATATTAACCTATTTTTGTTTGTTTAATCTATTTAATTATTGCCACTCTCTTAATCAGTTCAGATAACTTACTTAACTGCTGCAATCTCTTTACTTATGCACAGGCAAAATGCTGTCTATCTACAGACACCCTGAAGTTTTTTCTTCTAATCTGTAAACTGATATTTTCCACTGAAAGCTTTAAAAAGCTTTAGTGTATTTCTGCTGCATAGCTAAGTTCTCAAAAAAAATGTAGGGCTGATTTATATTCATTTACCTAAATAAAATACATCTGCCAAATTATTTTACATCGTGCAGTAGTAAATTCATCACTAGAGCAGTAATGAACACCCTTCCAATAAAAAAAGTGTAAACACTGACAACTTCATTATAGCACATTCTGCCACATGCCACTTCCCCACGCACAGAATCACAGCCTCTAAGAGAAGCTTTGTGCTTCCTGGGAAGGGAATTATTTGTGATGAACTTACTACTTCTACTACTTTTCTTTGCCCTTGTTAATAGCTGGATCTCTTACACAAGAATGGCCTTTATTTATATATGTATATTTTGTATGTATAAGATATATACTTATTTATCTGCCTTATTTAGCCTCAACCAGAAAACCTGAATATGTGAAAACATGTATGTGAGTGGCAAGTTACTTGAGAAATTAAAAACTTCATGGTAAACACAAAATAATTGACAGGATTTGATTACAAATATTATAGCCATATTTTTGAAAATGCAGAACTTAAGTCTGATTCATAAATTTCATCACCTCTAATTTGTAAAAAGGCAGCCAGTGAATTATTTTTAATAATTTCTTTGTGATCAAGAGTGATAATTGTTTCTTTTTGTCATTACATTTCTAGCTCAGTTTTATACATGCAGTAATATTTTATGAAAAGATAACTCTACATAATTTTGATTAGTTGTTTTGCTATCTCTATGGACAAATAACAATCCATAGCTCAATAAGAACTCAAATAATTAAAATCAATTAACACCTTACTGTGTCAGCAAAGCAGCTGATCACACTATCTTAAAAAATCTGATGTGGAGAAATGTATATTGACAATTACATTTTTAGTAAATCTGACCATAGAGATAAAACCTCAGAATTCTGTGGTTTTAATGCTGCTGGCCTTATGCAAAAATGAGATTTTCTCTTGATTAAATACTCATATTTCATCTGTTGGAATCCATTACTTTATGTTAATAAGAAGTTTGCTAGAAAAAGTTTTTATGTGCTCTCCAGGGCAAAAAAATTCAAGTTTGACACAATATCAAACACTGCTAAAAACATGTCTGTCAATATTTGATCTTAAAACAATCTCATTAAGAGACGTATACATCTCAGGTATTATTACAAGGCACACTTTTAAGTATCTTATTAGAACTTTATTAAGCAGCTTCTGTGGTACTATTTTAAGGATGAATCTATTGTTTCTTGCAGAAAATTTTCAGTATCTTCATAACTTCCACATCTTTTAAGTCTTATAAAGCATGTTCAAAGTTCTCTAAATCCATGACAAGATTTTTTTAAAGCACCTATTCTATTGGGCCTCAGTTTAACAAGCCAACACTAGTACTCAACTAAGGAAATCAATTTAAAATAGCAGTCCAGGGTAGGTATCTATAGAGGTAAAACTGCATAATCATTTTAGTTCACTCTGTTGTAAAATAATTCTATAAATTAAATAAAACAAGTTGCATGTTGCATACCGCAATGACATCTGTTTACCAACAAGGAGCTGGGCCTGTAATGTCCACCTGTAAGAGAGTTCAGGCTTTTCCCTCTAATTTAAGAATCATGGAAAGCATGAAAATCATGAAGTCATAAAAGGCAAGAAAGCATACCAGTTTTCTTTTCTTTTTAAAGGTGCTGATTGCAGACTTTGATTATAGTATATTTTACCTTTCAAAGTGAAAGTATGATCCTTAAAGCACCAGCTGGACACAAGTGTGTGCTCAAGGCTTGGTCTCCTGTTTGCACTCTGTGCTGCTATGCTGCTTTGAGTAATGCCTGGGAGGCTTCCCCACCTTCTTCCATCTGATTGCTTTGATGGAGAAACACACAGTACTTTACAAATCCTTTTTTCCAATTTTTCTACAACTGAATACTTTTGTGATAAAGCGTTGCAAATCTCATCTTGCCTCCTGCCTTCACCTTCAATAAAAGAGCTTAGAGCATCTGGACAGCAATCAAGTTCACCAAACTATTCAGTGGACATACAACATCATCCTTGCCCATGTGTTGGGTCCTTAAAGAACAAGAAGAGCCCTATCTTATCAAAAAAATGGGCAGACAGCCTCTGGGCTTGGAGCTGCAACACAGATGTGCTCTCACTGCGCGGCCAGATACACCTTCATTGTGATGCATTGGACACTTTGGCCCATGGGATCAAGAGAAGAAGAAAGCAGTGCCCACACCACGTACAGCCCCAAATAATTCCAAATGGAAGCTAAAGAGATTTCCAGAAAAATGCTGTCCCCACTGACTAACATTCCTTTCTTCTTCCTGCAGATCAAAAGACCCCTTCTACCCTCAATCCAGCCATTGGGTTACAGGGATAAATTTTGAGTACTTCTCATCTGGTCCTTCAAGTACTAGCTGAGCAGCTCTGTACAACTATGTAAGACTCCATAATACTTTTACTTAGAAGGTAGCTTTTCACCTAAGAGATTCCATCTGCGATCCTCTGTTTCACACATGAAGCCCGGTCCCTTAGTGAACATGAAGACATTCCCTTATTTACCAAGGTCAGCTTTCCCTGAGAAGTTCTTCACTTCTTTTCAGCCCTCTGCCCTCCCACAAACAAGCATAGTATTTCAATTGTAAGGACAGAAACAAGCACCAGACATGCAAGCCTTTTAACATGTTTTATGCTGAACAGTGAAATCATATGACTGCAGAGTAAAACAGCACCTAATTATATGGGTAGTGGTCTTTCATGTTCTGCAGCCAGTGTAATCCTTTATGATTCACTTCAAGAACAAAATGCTCTCCTTAAAAATAATGTTTAAGTCTGTGTCCTGCCCATTTGAACCATAGGCATTTCTCTAGCAGCTTGATGCTCCCAGAACAAGAACTTCTTTCCTGTAACAATTCTGTTTCCAGGAAATAACAGGCATCAACATGACATGTAACAGTGGTTGTAATATCAGGCTGTGAAGTGCTGCATGATCACAGAAGCTATTTCTTAACGTCTGGAGCAGTTGTTAAAAATTATCTATCTACTCCACTTTATTTTGTGGATTTCTATATAGCCAACTTGATGCAAAACATTCCTGTGCCATGAAGTGAAATGTTAATATTTAATCCTGTTTTTTCCATTCTTGAATCACCTCATATCTCTTAGAGACACATCAGACAGAACTAACCAAATGTCACTAGCTTCAAATTTCGTTAGTTTTTAAAAGTTATTTCCAGTTTCCTTGTGCACCCATTTCTTATGTAGAAACAAACTCTTCTTCCTGTTTTCCTCCTGTTAAATGTCCATTTCCACTGCATTTCTTTTTAAAGATCCAATGTCAGTGGACCTCTGAAAAATTCTCACTTATTTCAAATTACCTGTCACCTGCAGTATAGAACTGACTTTCGTTTCTTCCAGAATACTTAGGGATATACTTGTAGTAACCATAAAAAAAATCCCAAGTGGCAGGAGCCCTCTTATGCCCAAGCACACCTTATAAGCAATTAAAAATAAAAAAATATGCAGATGATGAATTCGGCATGAACTGCTGATGCTAAAGGTTGTCTGTAGCATGCTTCCATTTCTGATTAATCCTGTCCACACTGTTAAGTAGTAGAGGAACAAACAAAATTCCACAGTTCCCAGAACAGTTTTGCATAATTTTGGATTTAAAAAAAGACTTCTGATCAGAAACTTCCTGTGATTTTTCCCACTAGAAAATAACTGATACTCATTATCTACGCATTGTGCTACAGCAATAATTTTATGATCTATTATGATCTCTATTATAATCGTAATATCTAATGATATTATGATATTTATTATGATCCCCAACATTTTAAAAGACTCTGATTCAGTCTTTCTTTTCTAGACTTCCACTGTTTCATTGCAGGTGAACTTCTATCCCTTAAACTCAATATACTCAATTACACAATACTTAGTATCACATACAACAAACTTGATCACAGTTGAAGACTGATCATCTGCTGTGGTGTATCTTTTAATCAGGAATTGTTCAGCCACTCAAAATCACTGCTGTTACTGACCCATCTTTAACATTATTGTTGCAAAGTTTGCATTACTATACTGCACTAACATGCAAAAAAATCAGTGCTTCCCATTGGAAAGCTCTAACATTTCAGAGCTGGTCTACCCCACAGAAAACATCAGATCTCAGGACTGCTGGGCCTCATCAGCATGCAGCCTTGCAGCAAAGAAGGGCAATGGCATACTGAGTTGTATTAACTATAATGTATGCAGTAAGTTCCCCTCTCTTTCCAACACCTGTGACATTGCACCAGGAGTACCCAGTCCTGTTTTGGGCTCTCCAGGACCAGAAATACAGGGATGTATTGGAGCAAGCCACTGCAGAAAGTCACCAAGACACAAAGAGGACTGCATTACATTATGTACTACAAGAGGCTGAGAGAACAGGGTTTGCTCATCCATAAGCACAGGAGGTGAAATAAAGCTCTCATTTCTGTCCACAGCTGTCTAGTGGAATGCTACAAAGAAATGGAGCCAGACCCTTTGCAGAAATATAGCATTTTAGGACAAGAGATGAAGACAGAACCTGGAATACAGGTAACTCCAACTGAATATTAGAAAAACCTCTTTTGTCATCAGGTGGTCAAACACTACAAGTTGGTCAGTTGATCCCACAAGTCGTAGAATTTTCATGGAAATATTCAAAACCTAATTTGACACAGACCTGGACAACTGATCCAGATAACCCTGCTTCAGCAGTGGGGTTGGACTAGATGATCTTCAGAGGTTCCTGCCAACGTCAGCTTTACTGTGATCTGAAGCAAGTCATAGCCTAAGCCTCTCAAGACATCATAAAGTAAAATCAGGTCCTGGTCAAGACTGGTGATAGATGTTCTAACCTGAAAAGAAATCAGACTGTTTCCTACACTTCCAAATTTGCTCTGGAAGAAATCCAGCTTCCTTTCACTCTCTTTCCAACACATTCCTGTAGGCTTCTGAGCTGTATTTAGCTTCCACAAAAGTCTACTCTACACAATGATTTTCTAGAATACAATCACCATTTTACCTCTCAAGGTGACAGGAAATGTGGTCACCCAACTTTCAATTCCCCCTGCTGGAACTCTCCAAATCTCTCCTGCTGATTAAAGATGTGGCTATCAGACCACTACTATACAATTAGTTATGGATACCAATCTCCTGATGAACAGCATTCCACAATTTATCTTTCACCTCCCTTACCTAAAACAAATCAACACAAGAGGAATCATTTCGAGCTAGAACTCAAGGAAGACCAAATTTTGTATCTGCAGCTACCTAGATAAATCTGAAGCCTTTCTAATAGTGCTAAGTCTACACTGATACAACTGAAATACATGACTTCAAATACTTGAGTATATAATTAATTAAACTTGCATGTATGATAACTTATCTCTGCTAACATGCAAACTTAGATATTTATGAAAACAGTTATTACAAATCAGTTCCTTCTCAAAAAATGACATACAGAAGTTATATAGGTCTGATATTGCATACCTTTGACAAAAGTTATCAATGCATATTTCAGTTACAAGCCCTTTAAACTAATGCCCATATCACTACTAGTTGATTTTGTTTACTTTTATCATGTATAAAATAGACTGCATCCTGGTCTAAAAGTATAATACACGTTGAAGTTCACATATGTTCATTGCAATGTTCAAGTCATCACCACAATTAATTTTGTGCCATTGGGGTTTCACCAAGCAAAAATAATATCCAAACATTCAATTTTGCTGAATTCAATCTGCTTAATATGCACTTTGCTTGATCATAAAAAAAATAAAACTTCAAATAGGAGTATAAAATAAACTGTGTTACAGAAAGCCCTTTCCAACAAATGAAAAATAAACAGCAATTAAAACTATGAACTCTTCAAAGCAGGCACTCTTTTTTTTTTTCCCCTAGGCATTGTATGGTATGATGCTTTGTCCATACAGTCCAAATAAGGTCTTCCTTAATCATATCAACATGAGATAAAAACACATTATGAAGCAGTGTAATTAAGCTGTGACACATCTCATATCCATTCATGAAATGCACAGAAAATGATAGTAGCCAAAACTATTTAACTGAGACCATTTTCGCCAACAATTTTCTAAGCAAGAGAATCACCAAGGAGACCTGCTACAGCTTCCAGAAACATTCTACACAACAATGCAAGAGCAGGAGTACCGGGTCAGACCAGTGTTTCCTGCATCCCATCTCCAACAATACTCAAAAGTAGCTGCAAGGAACAACATAACAAAAGTGACAGCATATATAATATACACCCAAAGTCTTCAGCCAATCATGCTCAGTGCAGGAATTTCCTCAAATAGATGTGCATTTAGTCACATTCAGTGGATTACTCTGTCATTAATTTGTCCCATCTCCTCTGAATTTCACAAAAGTTTTTCACGCCTTAACACATTTAAAAGATTACTTCCCCTTACAAGAGCTCAGCATCCCAGATCAACCAAGCACACCACTAAAATACTCATATTAGTAGCAGTAACAGTAGTACTAACAAATCCACCATGTAACCGAGTACCACAGGAGAAAACCCCTGCCCTGAGCCCCCAAAATCCTAGAGAGCAAGTATCAGATACAAGATAGGAAACTATTTAGAAGCAGTAAGACGACAGTAGCTAGCATCACAAGAAGTGATATCTTGTTAAAAGGAGCTTGATATTGTCATGCTTTTGTAGGCATTTCAGGTAAGGAACCTCTTGGGAAAAGAGATTAATTCAAAAGGAATCCTAGTTCAAGAATAAGGTATTAAACAAATGCGTGTTTGCAAAATAGTAAATGGGCAACAGGGCGGGTGTTACAACTTGAAGGAAAACCTTGACAAACAGTATGATAGAGCTGGGTGAAGAAGGACTTGAAACTCAGGGCAAGATACTAATATTTCAGAGAGCAGAGAAGGGACATTGGGGAGGATATAAAAAGACATGGTCAGCGTGACAGTCTGTCACTCTGAAAATGATCTCTGTAAGAGGATTCTGGATAGATAGGACTGGAGAAAGAATATTTCTCAATGGTAATGAGGATGAGCTTTTAAGTGAAGAGTAGGCAGGCAAACACATACAGCAGGGATGTAAGGCAGGAAAAGCCTGCAAGACTTTGATGCAGTCTGAATGCAAAGAACTTCAGAATAGAACAAAACAGTTACACTAGGTCAGTGAAAAAAAATATATATGTAGCAGAGAAAGAGCATCCCTTTCCATGATATCCCATGTCAGCATCCAGCAGTCAGCTGTGTAAAAACTTCCTGAAGTTGAGTTGCATCATCACCATCACACTTAACAGCTCCTCAGAGACATAATAGAGTAATGCCTAATGCATTTTTGAGCCTGTTCATTTTTTGACCTCTAAAACATCCTTTGGCAAGGAATGCCACTATTCAATTGCATGCTACGTGGTAGGATGGAAGGGAGGCACACAGTAAAGCCACAAAAACAAAAAACCAAAACAAACAAAAAATTACAACTTCTGTTAAATGTTTTAAAACTGCTTCCTGAGAATCACACAGGATGTTTCCTTTTTCTCATAATATTAAAGTTTGTGAATACTTGTTTTCCAGCTGTCTCCTTGAGGCCTTGCTCAGTCATCTCTTTTCCAAGATGAAGTATTTTACTTTATTTAACTCTTCCTCTGACAAAACTCCTTCCATGTATCTCATCAGCCTTTATGCCCTTATCTCAAACTACAGTATCTTTTTGAAATAATGATAAAAAAATACACCCAATAGATAGATTTCACACACTGGATTTATGGATTGGCATTCATGTTTTCGGTTTGTTTTTCTGTTTCTTTCCTACTAACAGCAAATAATCTATTTGCCTTTTTAATTGCTATACTGTACAGGAAGAGGTCTGTATCAGTGAGACTGCCAAATTACAGACCTGTCCTAGGAGGCAACATAGCACTGTTAACTTGAATAGTAGATGGAGGGCTTGTAAAGAACTCTAGGAGAACTGTTTTGACTAAGGGAATCTAAACTTGGCAATAAGGAGACGAAAGAGAAGCAAGACTACATTTTCATTGAGATAGAAATACCATAAGCCTATGAATCATCTGCAAAGATGATACTTAAATTGTCTTTCCACATAAGATTATGCAAAGATGAAGAGCAGAATAAGGGGGGAAAAAAGGGGGCGGTTGAGAGACAACATGTTGCAGAACTCCCACACAAAGCTGGGTAATGACTGACAAAGATCCTCCAAAGGATGCACTGAAGAAGTGATCAAAGTATCTGAAGGCACCAGAAAGATGACATTTGCCAAGAAGTCACAGGGCAAAAAGAACAGGGACATAGTCAACTGTTTTCACAGCTGACTGGCAGGTTGAGAGAATCAAAGCTTAAGATTTAAAGTGCAATTCACAATGATTAAAGTGATTTTTAGAAGTCCATATCTTGCTTGGAGAGGCAGTCTCAGAAGTAATCCAGTGGAATCACCCCACTTAGTCACACATGCCCCTGCTCTGCCTTTTAGCATGCCCTCAGCACTACTGCCCATCACTGCAATGCACTCTGCACTGTGCCTGTTTCTGCTTCAATAGCATAGAGCCATAGTATGATGCTGAGAAGCTGCTTTACTCATGGGATTGCAATATCCAGAGCTTTTTCTATAGCAACTGAATTTGCCTTATACAGCCCTCTGAGAAGAAAATAATATTGACCTGAGCTAGTATGAATTCCAGCTGGAACTGAGTACTACACAATTTTACAAGGCTCTACCAGGAACCGGGACACAAGTGGAAGGGCGGCCCCACTGCTATGGATCTGCATCACCTTTTGTTTCCCATTCCCAGATCAGTTAATCAGGTTTGCCATCTTCTGCCAAGCTTTCTCTCGCCAGAGAAGGAAATTACCAAAAAAATTAACAAGTACAGTTTTCCACCCTAAATTCTCTTCAAAGAATTGGTCCATGAAGTGGGACAGTCTAGAACAAAATTACTACTTAAAAATATTTTTTGATCCTCCCATTCCTGTCTATTTTGCATTCACATCTCCCATGAAAGCTGTTTTGTAGATGGGCTATGTGATTGCACAACAGCCAAAATGAGTAAGAAACTCTATAAACTGACTTGTTTTCCAACAATTACACGTGCACATGCACATACTCACAGATACTTCTATATACCAATCACTTCTGAAAATACAAATGGAAATAACAGTAATCTTCCAAGCCCTCTCTTTTTCATTGCACACAGCTAAGAAAAAGGAAAAAAAAACCAAAACCCACCACCATTCTTACTGATACACTTTAGTTATTAACATTTTCTGTCCCTTAGAAAAAAGATAAATTAATTATAATTAGCTCCCATTTGGACAATTTTGTGTATAGCATTCATATCAGCGATGTGTTGAAAAAAGAGCCAAAATCAACACACACATTTTCTTAAGTGAAGACTTGAATAAAACAAAGCCAGGCACTTGGTTCGTCTTTCATTCCATATGATACACAGCTGCGTCAATCCCATCAGGAAACAGGCAACAGGAAATTCTTAACATTCTGAAGAGAAATCTAAAGATGTGCCTCATCACCCTTCCTCCTGAAAGTGCTTTTCAATTGTCTAAAAGATGTTTATACTAGTTCTAAAATTATTAATTACTTTGCTTAGCTTTTAAGCAGCTATAGGCCTCATTAAGTAGCTAACAAGGAGACAAAATTTTTTTTCTTTTTGTAAGTTGCCTTCACTTTTTCATTTCCTTCATCCCAAAATATAAATTAAGGAAACCTTGACACCTATGGACAAAATCAAAGCCAAGTACTCTAGCTGTTAGAAAATGGTTCTTCATAATGTGCTGCTCCTGTGTTATTTGTTTTTCTAACTATAGCTCTTGCATATATAATTCCATTATACTTTTATAAATCACCATTTTGAAAAATGCTTTTGAACCATTAATATATTTTCCTGGTTAAAATTCTTTGAGATGTTCTTAACAAGAGTCTTAGATAATGAATTTGGGCAAACTCTGGAACAGTCTTTACAGTATTATCATTCTCATTAATTTTCAGAACTACCCACTGTGTTGAGATGATTGTCATGGGCCTAAGACTTCAATTTGGCTAAATATTTTTGCATATATTTCAACATATAAGTAACTAACAGATGTTTAAAATGTAAGTTCACAATCTAGAAATAGTTAAATATTTACTGTAGTATCGTAATTTGGTTTTGCACTAATTTTTATTTTTCTGCTTCTATCTTTAAACACTCTTTTAGAGTCCTGCTTGGCTGTAGGCAAAATGCTTTAAAACAACATCACACGAAAACAAAACATACTCAATTTAGTAAATACAGCTGTGTTTTTAAAGGAAGAAAAAAATAAACACTTAAATGTACCACAAATTAAAAACAGAGAAAAGAAAAGAAAACATTTAATGCTAGAAATGTTACTTTTACCTAAGGTCCAGCCAGCCTTAATGTAAAACCTTTTAAATTGTTCGCAAAATAAAAGCTGTAAAATTCATGTTTTATTTTTGTTTTAGAAACCTTATACATTCTTCGGTCTTGCACCATTCCTAGAAGGCTATATTAGATGAAAACAAAATTACTTTCAAAATGTTAATACACAGCATACACAGTATCTTACTTTAGTCCAGATTATTCTTTTCTTTGCCTTTTTTTTTTTTTTTTTGGTTATGTTATCTTTGAAGACTGCTTCTGTTTCCATTGTTTCATCCTTAACCATTCACATATCAGAGCAATAAGTATTTCATTACTGGTTTATCTGTCCAGAGGCTTGAGAAGCAGTAACAATTAACCCTCCCTTCACAGTGATTGATACAGGCTTTGCTTTCAATTTGTTCCACTACACAGATCATGAAATTCTGAATGCGATCATCCTTATTGACCTACACTTTCAAACACACGGCTACAATGAGATGAAAGTAATTATTAAAAGGAACACAGGACTACTCAATGCTGAAACAAAGTCTTGAAAAATCTTTTAGATGACCTTCTCATAAAATTAGCATCTTTTGATGTGAAATAAAATTATGGATTTTCTTCATAATCTGGAAATATTCAATGTAAATCTGATCAAGGTACGATATCATTATATCACAAAAGCCCAGTTCTAATATCACATCAGTTCATACCTGACCCAATAAACAGTAACTTCAACCAGAGTGATCATAGTAGGATCATGCCCTATATATTTTAAAAGTTCCTCTGTCAGCTTTATTTTACACCAGCTCTGTTTGAAATGTTGTGTTGAAAATGACAAGACAGTGATTACTATTCTATTGTAGTCTGTTTCAAAAAGGAAACAGTGTTTCTTTTTAAGATTCTGCACTTCTTGAGGTGCCTAATGTAAATAAGTACAGAGGAAATTCAGACCGCTAAGGAAAAATGAGAAACTCAAGTCAGATTTCCATCATCAGCTGAGATGAACCAAGACCTATACACACCACTGCTGGAAACTTACTGCAGTGGAAAACAAATATTTTTCATAAACCCTTGAAAAATAACCCCACAAAATATTAATTTCTTTTAACTGATATATTTTTAAAAATTAAATAGGATTGGTAGGTGAGCAGTAATGATAGAACTATTTAAAAAATGGGATGCAGTCAAAGAAAATCAGGATAGCAAACTGTGCAGAAGGATGTTCTTACAGGCCCGAGGCTCTAATCACAAAACAAAGTGATGGAGATGAACCAATACTGCATGGATTAGCAATGAATTATTTTGAACTATAATCATGTGCCAGCACAAAGGGGAGGTAAAAAACTAGCCATTACTCACAAACTGATCTGCAGATACGAAGAAAAAAAAAAGTGAAAAAGGGAAAAATTTATATGCTAAACTGAGTCAGGAGAATAATGAAAATCTAAAATGTTGTTACACTTCAAGTAACATTATACTTAATGTCTTTCACGTACTGTATAATGTTGAGTATTTACACAATACAGTCTGTAAGACACTAGGGCTAAAGCAGGGTTAAATTGGATAACTCTTCTGTAAATTAGTACTGCATAATAATATGTGCTGAAAAATATCCTAATAGATGAGTTAGTTTTAAAATAGTACACATGGACACTAATTTCTCCCACTGTAAAACCGCAGGAAATACGTGTATATATATATATATATATATATATATATATATACACACTCATAGAGACTGGTACAGGTATAAGAAAATGTGTGAATGCACATACACACTTATGTATACACAGGCATATAGAATAAGGGATTTAATTTTCATTAGTCCATCTGAAAGCTAAGCATCACCATCTCAAGATTCAGTGTTAGTTTTCCCTTCAGGAGAGGAAAATGTTAGAAACAATTTTGTGAGAAAAGAAAAATCAAAACTGCTATCCACAAAGATTCCTGAGATTCTTATGAACAGACTGTTTAAATGAAGAGCACTTTAATCAGTAGAGGAATCCTCACGTTTCTAATGTCTTGCTGTGCATTCTGCAGGTTATAGTAGCAGCTGGTAGAGGTCATATATCTTTTGTGAGCATCCCAAAAAGGCTCACTGCCAGACTGTTAAATTATGAATAAGCAATGAACAAAAGAATGCAGATACGGTGGTGACAAGATAATCCAAGCAAATTTATCTATGACAAATTTCACAGGATTAACAAATTACATTTACACAGAACAATAAAAATGTGGGGGGGAAAAAAGAGAAAAAAAATAAAGAAAAAAAAAAAAAAGAAAAAAAGAAAAAAAGATGAGCCTACTTTTCCCTCACAGCATTAGAGGGAAAGAAAACCTCCATTCCAGTACATGTATCTACATTTAACTTTAGATAAAGTAAGACATAGCTTGCTGAAGATCAACAACTAGCATTATTTCCTCTCAAGCAAATGCATATTCTGTGTCTATCTAATATACAACATATGCTTGAACTTTTCAGTATACTTGTATATTAGTCAGTTGAAAATCCTTTAAAGTTCTTCTCACAATTAGTAAGAAGCAGAATAAATACTGAAGAATTCTAATTTTGCTTTTCAGGCAAAGTATCTTTCCATTCTCTGTCAATTAAAACACACTTTTTACCTTAATCACTTTGGGGTTTGTTACTATTTGAATTGAATAAATATTGCAATACATGATAATTACCATAAGAAACAAATAAGTAATGAATAGAACTTAAATATCTTTTTTTTTTTTGCACTAGTACCATAATAAACAATTTTTTTAAAAAATCACTCCTAAAGGAATTCTAAATCCATAATCTAAATAGTGGCTGCTCCTACAGATAGACATTCAGTGTGTCAAATAATTTTGGGGGAAAGGAGATTTGCAATGTTTGCTACATCCTGCAGTCTCCTGTTCTGGTTTTTGGAAATGATGCAAAAAATTTTAAATACTACCCTTAAAAAGCATGGAATAACAGCTTCAAAACTGCAGTTCTGTAGAGAAGCATTTTTCTTTCTATTAAAAAAGGAATAAAAAGAAAGACAGCATCTCTTAGTTTGGAAATTTGAGTGTAAGTAGAGTGATTGATAACAGAAACAGCATATATGTTTGACAGATCTGGAATCAGCTGTATCTTTTCTATCATGCTTCTCATCTGAAGTCTATTTTCTGTCACCTCCATTTATTTCCTGTTGTTTGTTAATCTGAAACAGTTGTTTAGTAAAAATAGATCTTGAATAAATTCGGCCTTCTGAAATCATATGTATCATTTATGTATCAAAGATATGTTCTGGTTACAGAGCACTGCCTACAAACAGGAAACCTCACTATTAAAGTGAACATCCAATTAATTAAGATACTGTAGTAAACTACTTGGATCCTGCAAACAACTACTTGAGTACCATTTATCTACCTCATTCAGCCAATGAAAAAAATTACTGTACTTTTGATTTTTCACAAGAAAAGCAACTTTGTTGTAAAACTGAACAGCAGCTCAGAAAGAATGAATAGATAAATTAGCACAAAATATTTGTTTCTCTTTTTATGTTCATCTTCTATTTGTTACTTAGCAAGAGAAATCGGGTTTGTTTTTTAAAATGCAGTTCTTTTCAAGAACCTCCTGTCCATACTGTTAGCAATTTATGCAAAGGTGAAGCAAACATGCCAATCCTACATCTAACTATAGTCAGACAAATAAAATCAGCTACTTTTTTTTCAGCTGTGAAGGTTGAAGGATAAGTACCACTGGCAGCTATTCTCTTTTTTTAATACTTTTTTCCTTTTTTAATCCTGCTGCCAGTGCTGTACACATTCAGTCACTCAGTTCTTTCTACTGACCTCAACCTTGACCTGTGAAAACTGCCCACTTACATTTTTTCCCACAAAGT
Organism: Coloeus monedula; assembly: GCF_965178545.1. Classification (NCBI taxonomy): domain Eukaryota; kingdom Metazoa; phylum Chordata; class Aves; order Passeriformes; family Corvidae; genus Coloeus; species Coloeus monedula. Next base: position 38,234,126 of record NC_138786.1, on the reverse strand, counting down.
AACAAATTCTGCCTCCCATCATCTCTAAGAAAAAACAGTTTTTTAACAAATATCCTTCTAAAATTTGGTATACTATACTTTTGCTAAATGAATTACAGCTTTGGCACCTAACTCATACAAGCCTAGGTTGTGAGTAAACTGATTGCAAATGTGACTTTGCACATGACTTTCAAATACGACATTTCTGCAAGAGGGAAAGAAAATCCCTTTCTCCCCTCCCTATTCTAATATGTAAGTATAGAGTTCTAATATATAATTATACAGTTCTGTGCCTATATTTCAACAAAACTATAACCCTTTAGGATTTCATCCAAAATGACTGTTCAAAGACTATTCATTACACAATAAAATTCAGTTTAAAACAATTAATATCTAATGAAGCCTGTTCTAAATTTCTGTTGGAGACAAAATTCCCAGGCAAGTATTTTAAAGGGAGCTTATAGGATTTAGGCACCCATATTTCACTAAAATGCAGTATGTGTTGAATGCCTAAATCCAATAGGCTCTTCAGAAAATCCAAGCCCCTGGGACATTATCGTAGATTATGTACATACATATTATTCAGACTATATCCCCTAAGTTCACTATATACATATGTAAACCTAACATGCCTGCAGGTAATGGAACAGTACTTTTCCACTTAAATTATTTAACATAAGTGTTGAACTTCTATTATATATCAAGCTAACAGATAATTTTAAATTGCAATCAAGCCATTCTCTGAAAGCACTTTATTTCAGTGGAGGTTTTGCCTGTAAAAGAAATGTAAATCCCTCTAATGAAGGCAGTGTAATCTTTGAATACACAGTCAAAATGGGGGCTGGAATTTTACTCCTAATGCTAACATTGACATCTTTTGCCACTTCTGCTAGTTCTCAAAAATCTTTTGTGTGTAACTATCTCATCAGTAAAACATGTAGAACAGCATTTTCAGACCTTTCGACACACGCTAAGCCAAATAAAGAAACATATCTACAGAAATACTCAGTATTAATATTAAAGTCTTCTTCAGACATTGGATGACATCAATCAGAAGTTCTCCAGAACAGACAAATGACATAACATGACAGAAGAGTCCAAAGTCCAAAATGCAACATATAAGAAAGGCTGGGAAAATAGCCTGTAAGAAAATCTTCAAAACTCTGCTTTCAGTAACCCGCTTCAAATTCTTTCTAACATATCACTTGTTCTTTAATGTGCCTGGCTCTTGCCTGCGCATAGAGTGCCGGGCAAGGCCTGGCATAACTCTCAGTATCTAGCTGCAGCAGGCTGAGATCAGGATCTCCTTGAGAATCACTCCATTTTCACTTGACAATCTCAAGACTTTCACATTTTATAATAACACACAGAAGCAAAGTTCACTCCTCCTCTCAGTAAGTATATTTGTCATTGCAATCTCTCTGAGAACAAATTCACATCTATTAAATTATATGTTAAAAATACTTTTATCCTTGCTTGTGATTCTCTGTAGTATACTTTAATTGTGTACGTAATTTCATTTGGGACTTTTCTTACGATTAAGGTACAACTTGAACTCAATATTCTCCCAAAGACAGGGTCCAGTTCTGCCAAGTTACAGACACAAATACTATCCTACCCTTACTGTACCTTCTTTGTCCTGTGTAATATACTTCTGTGGCATACAAAATTAACGAATATTTGTACTACTCAAAGTCCTGTTCAAATGAATGGCACAACGGTCCTATTCATTTGACTAGGACTTTGTGTATTGCAAAACCACTGCTCGAGCTAGTCACAGAACAATGCTCTAGTCATATAAGACATGGCAGCAACTATTATGTTCTTACTATGGCACATCTTCTTATGCAGCAAAATACAATATTATTACAAATCATCCCTATTATGCAAAGTCCTATTAAACAAAAAGTCACACACCTCATTCGCACTAATAGGATTTTGTATGTTAAAGATAACATACAGTAGCCTTATAAATATTACATAGAAAGAAATTGCCTCTTCTGAAAAAATGTAATTCTTTTGAAATGAAATTTCAAAACATTTCTTCTCATGGCCATAAATCTTTGGCAGCTTCTTAAAAAAAAAAGCCAAACATTAAGCATAAGCAAACGACCCAAAGAAACAAATGACTGGGGTAAAAATGCAGTCTTTACTATGTACCTTAAAAATATCCTATGTTAAAAATATATAAACAAATTTCTAGGGTGACATCCTGCAGAACAAGTTTGTTTGATGCATTTCAAAACATGCTATGCCTATGCTGACACGACTATGCTGAAAACACAAGATGAGGTGCTTTTACACCTGCAAGAGCTACTACTGATAATAATAAAAAATTGATCTGATGAACTAACTGAATGTAAGGTTTATTCACATGAGATGAGATGAGATTTCAGGAAATGGTTTCATAACAGTAAACAGTTACTTAATTGCTATCAAATGTACTTCTGCCACGTTGGTTAAATGGCTTCATTCTACCGACCTGGGTGCGAGAAGAATCATTCCAAAAATGTTATAAAATGGTAACAGTTAGTTTTAATGATCATTATCAGTTATTCAAAATTCTTATCTCAGAATATATATTCCAATAAAGAGGGTATTATTATAAAGACAATTTCATAAAACAAAAAAAATTTTAAATACTCCTTACTTTTTAGGAAGTATGCTGATGAAGCTGATGCCTAGAATGCCAGTCTTCAACAACTGTTTTACATCACTCTTGCAGTAAAATTCCCATCTGGGCTGGCAACTTGTGTGCCAAGTTTCAAACAAATGTGATTTGAAATTGCCAGTATATTAGACTCTGAAATTCAAGTGAGATGCTAATAAAAAGAGATGGATACTGACAATAGATCTTCATAATCTCTTAAATATACCTATGGTTCCAGGTGTTGTATTAATCTGTTAACAAAATTCTCTAATTATTTGTAACTTACTTATAGTACAGCATTAGAATATAATGCCATCAAATTGTTAGAAAACAAGCTAACTGGATATAGTTTGTAAGAAAAAAACAGTTGTGGTGTAAAGAGTGTAGAAATGGTGCTGCAGACAAAACCTTGTTATTCAGAATCCCATTAGTTACTGAAAATACCTAATATAAGTTTTGTTGATCAATACTCTCATGTAAGCTCTAAATAATGTATGATTCCAGTGGAGAAAAATGTAGCAAATCAAATATGGTGGAAAAATGTTTCAAATTATGAAGAGTAGTATGACTGCTAATCCATAAATCAGAAATCAGAAAGATTGTTGTAATGTGGGAGGGCTCTATTTAATAAAGGTCATTATAACTCCTGGCTCTAGAGCTATAAGATCTAATATCCTCTCTGGTAGCTCTATGATATGCCCATGCATTACTGTTCTTGTTGACAGTCTGTTGCCTTGGAAATATTTCATTATTTCAGTTTTTCCATTTGTAGACCCTTGGCCTTGTGATATGAAGGCCACCCTATTTCATATTTTCGATTATCATTTAAGCAATCTTCTGGAGCTATTTATATAAAAGCAAGTGTTGGACAATGCATATCATCATTTATCACTGCTATGTTTAAGCTCATGCTCTAGAAAAAATGCCGAAATAAAGGGTTTTTTTCTCTTTCACTTTAAACCAATAGCACTCTAATATTATGATATGCTATACAAATCAATGCTGGCATATCATATGCATGACACTTCTGTCTATTTCATTTTCTTGGGTGTATATCCACACAGTTGAAAAAATGAAACTGTTGCTGTAACTGTAAAATTTGCTAGCACTCACAGTTTAAAAGAAAACCAAACAAATGTAAGTGTGTAACTTTTCATATATCCTTTTAAGAACCTAAACAGGCGAAAAAAGTTTCAAAGCTATTCAAGTGCCTGGTTACATCAGAGACTACTACTTTTTACAACTGTTTTGTAAGCACATTTTCTGCTTGAAAAAATGTAACACAATCTACCCAAATACTTGTGGTAGTGAAGATTAAAAAAACAATGTACACAAAGTTAATTTAGAGGATTCTTAATCTTGAGAACTAGTTTACTGAAGTAGTAGCTAAGAAATTGCAAAACCCTTTCAGTAAGTGCTACGCTCCTGTGTGTCAAATATCTTGGCTCACATAGATGACAGGATGTGTACAGAGACAGTTAAAATAGTTACATGCAAGATTTCATGAGCACATTACACAACTTTTAATAAAATATACATGAGTATCTGTTTATTGAAGCACTGATCGATTTACTCCAAAACTTTTAAGGAATAAACAGATCACCCTTATTTCTGCTACAAAAAATATCATCAACTTCTACATGCAATACTTATACCTAAACTGTCCAGAGCACTGTACAGAGTGATAACAAAGTGAACCCTAAGGGCAAAAAACAACTTCTTGGACACTAGGCCAAGTTTGTGGCTATTAGTGTTCTCAGAATTTAGACTACCTTTTTCCCCTGAAATGATTACACCTCCTACTCCCTACAGGGAAAAACTACTCCGATCCAACCTTTAAAATGACAGCATCAGAGCTGAACAAGAAGATGCTATTAAAGGGCATTAAATTAAATACAGTATATCCTCCTACAACTTCAATCAGAATTTCAGACCAAGTGTTATTTAGTTCAGCTCTCAAGTGGAGCAGAATAACAAATCGCGCACTTTGATTTACCTTCTCCGAATGCCAAATGGAGACAGGTGATAAAGAAAGCACTCATGCACAGGCTATGAAGTTTCCCCTAGAAATTAATTCTATCTTCAAGATTCCTATCTCAGAGAAATTCCCAAAATGGCACACAAATATGCTTCTGCTGGAGAGATTACTGAAGCTATCCTGGCAAATACACTTAGCACTAATATAGTAACATTCTCAGAAAGAAGACAGCAGAATTGTTTGGGGGGGGGGGGGGACAGGACTTATTCATATGAATTGTTTTTCCAACAAAGAACTCTGTAGGAGAAAAACCTGCTGCTTTAAGTGTTATTAACACAGTAGAAACACCTTTGCAACCACTGAAATGAAGATTTTAAAAAAAAAATGTTTGCAGTTGAAAATGAAAATCTGTAGTTAAGTCATTGACTTCTAAGGATGCACTCTTTCTTCTTTACGTGAATCTCCTAATTTTGCTACATATAATATAGCCCTGTCAAAGCGCAACAGTTAATACTAATGCATCTAGGACAAGCACGCTAACACCTCAGTGGTGAATAGGAAGTATATGGGGTTTTTATACTGGGCAGACTGCTTTCTCAGGAAAAATGGCACAGCTATTTAGACAAAATCTGTGGGGTTTGGAAGTTGTACTAGAAATGCTGATCATTCTAAAATAAGCAAGTATGAAATTAAGGCTAAAGTACTTTTGTTTAAATATTTTTCAGACTTATTTGTGCTGTGAAATATAAACCAACTAACACATGATCCAGCTACTTTTAAAGGCTATCTAAATGTTAATTTCCATTTTTCCAACTAGCCAGGAACCTTCCTCACCCCTCACACTCAAGTCCACTTGTAACGCTCAAGGGGCGGGAAGGAAAGAGCCCACCTCAAACCCTCTGGCTGCTCTTCTTCTGGCCATATATCTCGTCGCAGTGTAGCAATGGAGCTTTGAATACTTTTGTAAGAATCACAAAGTAACATCACATGAACTTGTACTCTTGTCTCCTACTAGTCACTTCTAGAAAGATTCACTTTACTAGAACAAATCCGCTACGGGCAATTCGTGTCACCAGCCGAGCAGATTAATCACAAGCACTCTCTCACAACAAAAGTACATGGGGCAGGCGGCGGGCCGGGAACCAAGCGGGGGGGTAGCGAGATCACCCCCCGCCTCCCTCTCCGGATCCCGCGCACCGCCTCCCCGCCTCCCCGCCCGCTCGCGCACCGGCTCCGCTCTGCCCACCGCGGGGGCGCCGGCACCCGCGGCCCGCTCGGCGGCGGTGGGGCGGGGGGGCCGGCCCGGGCAGCCCCGCGGGCGCAGCTGGCGGCGCGCCCCCCCGCTCCGGCCTAGCCGCACTTGAACCGCACCGGCGGGGCCGGCCCCTCCGCCCGGAACGCCGGGCCTGGCGCGGCGCCCCAGGGCCTCCGAGCGGCGGGGGCCGCCCGGGGGGGCCTTCCGCCCCCCGCTCACACAAACACACACACGCCCGCTCTACAACGCGCCCCGCCAAGCACCGGCTCCGGCAGCCGCGGCGGTGCGGCCACCGGAGCGGGGCCGCTGCTGCGCGGTTTGTTCTGAGTGTGTGTGCGTGTGTGTGTGTGTGTGTGTGTGTGTGCGGCTGGCGGTGCGCACTAGGAGGAACTCACGGTGCCCGGCTGTGCGAGCAGCGGGTGCCGGCGGCAGGTCCCCCCACCCCGGCATGGCAGCCAGCCCCGGCCCCCAGCGCCGGAGGCTCGGCCCGGCCCGGCGCTGCTGCGGCGGCTGCTGCTGCTGCTGCTGCTGCTGCTGCTGCCGGTTCAATAAAGAGAAAGTGTTACCGTTCTCGCCTGGAAGGATCCTGCTGAAAGCTTGGCTTGGTGGGCGCCATCTTCCTGGGATTTTTTTTTTTTTCTCCTCTCTCCCTTACTTTTCCCCCTCCTGATGTTGGTGTGTGTTGTGTGTCTAGCAGCAGCAGCGGCGGCAGCAATGGCCCCGGTTAGCCAGACAGGCTAAGGAAAAGTACTGAGGCCAAAGCATCGCGGGCTCCCACTCCTCCGCGCAGTCCTGGTGCAGGTTGCTTGCTCGCTTGCTTGCTAGCGCTGCTGCTGCCGCTGCCGCCGTCCATAAGCCGAGGAGCGGAGGGAGCCGGGGCCCCGCCGGCCCCAGAGACATGCCCAGCGCAGGCAGCGGCGGCGGCCGGCGGCGGCGGCGGGAAGAGCTAGCCGCGGCGCAGCCCCGGCGGGCAGCCCGGCCGCTGGCATCGCCCGGCAGGTGCGGCACACGCACACACACACACTCGCACACACGCACGCACACGCACTCTCTCGCACACTCGCACACACACCCCCGCGCCCGCGGGCCGGGCTACGCGGGGTGCCAGGCCATCGGGCCAGCGGGGCGGGGGCGGGGGAGGGAAGGAGGGGTGTCAGGGATCTCCAGGCTTGACCGCTGTGAAAGTATTTCTGGGCATTTTCCAGCTGCTTTCCCAGCTCCGCTCCTGCTCTGCGTGCAGGGGACACAGCCTCTGCTGCCGGCGCAACAACGCCACTCAGTTGCAGTTTCGCACACTTTCTTCCTCTGGAGTCTGGGCTCCAGCAGGGAAGAGGAGCAGAGGGAGGCAGGGACTCTCTCTTCAACTCCGCGGGCGCAGAAGCGCGGCGGGAACACACCGGGCGCGAGCAGCGTGTCACCCGTGGGCTTCCACAGTGGAGGACGGGTTCGGGCGGGAGCCGCCGGCCGGGGGATGCAAGGGCCCTGCGACCCACAGGGCCGTACGCGGGTGTGCCCGGAGCCAGCCGGGCCGGGCCGGGCCGGGGGGAACCCCGCGTACCCCCCAGGCACCTCCGAGAACGCGCCCGCACGTCCTGAGAGTGGGCATGGGGTACTAGCGGGACAAAAAGGCGTAATGCTGGAAAGGTGAACTGAGAGTGATGACCCGCTTTGTTGGGAAGGGTGTAGCACTTCACGCTGTTTTATTGGAGATTATGAAACTAATCATGAAGTAAAGGAGCGGGGAAAAGATACCGCTACCTTAATCGTTCCTTCCAGGACACCGGGAGAATCCGAGCGATACTAGCCCTTGTAGAAGAAATCACTCGTTCTCTAAAAGCTTTCCATCTCCAAGGTAACTTTGTGGCTATTCTGCTGCTCCCTTGGAAGTACAGCTGCCTGGGCCTGATCCTGCTCCCTCGGAAAATCCAACGGGCTTCCTTGGGGAAAGGGGCAAGCCCCGAAGGTCGGGCGCATTTATTCAAGAGAAACGTTTCCGCGACTACTCCAAAAGTTTTGGGGGGGAGGGGAGGAGGCTGGGGGCCAAGAGCCTGTGCGAGCCTCAGGGCAGAGCCAAGGGGAAGAAGTTAACAAAACACCTGGAAGTTTGGCGCACCGGGGGACCGGAGGATTTCTTCCCGCCGGAGGCAACCGGGCCGGCGTAACTTTGCGCGGGGCGGCGCGGGCGGCCCACGCGCAGCCCGGGGCTGGGGACACGGCCGCGGCTCGTGGGCACCGCCGCCCGCTGCGCACGTGCGGCCTTCGCGCGGCCGTTGCGCACGTGCGCGGCCGGTGGCGGCCGCCTGGCCTCGGCAGCCGCGAGCCCGCGGCGGGACCGGGCGGGCAGGGCCGCGCTGCGCGCCGGGCGGCGGCGGGGGTGCAAGGTGGGGACGGAGGGCTGCAGGGAGGGGGGCTGCCTGCAAAGCAGCAGATGCCGTTCCCGGCCGGCAATCCTGTCTCCTCGCCTCCGAAATGGAGGGGAAGAAAAAAAAAAAAAAAAAAAAAAGAAGTTAACAGGTGTCTCGTCGGCTGTGGCAATAGCGTAAGGAGGTGTCGTGTCTGCTGTATTTTAAGCGTTTTCAGAAAGCACGGAGAAAAATCGTTCGACATAAACCACGCTGTTTCATCCATAATATACAATGAAAATTTGGAATAAGTGCGTAAATGTTTTCCCTCGTAGGTTAGTGTGCGAGACATCCAGACTGATCTGGACTCCTGGTAGTAAGAGTACTTGAATATCTAGTAAGCACTATTTAGATTAGAGGTGTTAGTAGTTTCTCAGAGAAGTACTGCTTTTATAACTTCTTCCTGATTACAGACTGATATAACCAAACTATTAAACGCGAAGTACTAAAAAAAATGTATGCTGCCTTGTCTACATAATTCTGTTTAACTTAAAGTCTCCAGAGGTCTCTTTCATTTGTCTAAAAGCCAATCTGACATTTCTGACCCTTGACTTCCCCACTTCACAGACTAAACTATTGTGATTGCTGCCTGTACTTCCTCGTTAAAGTGTCCGTCAGTTTCCATTGTAATTTAAATATTTTATAAGTGACAAAAATAAAATCATACAGAAACCATGAAAAGAAATAAACTTTAATCCATTCTTTATAACTCTCACATTCAATACTTTTTCTCTTCTTTTCTTTCTTTTTTTTTTTTTTTTTTTTTTTTAGTTTATGAAGGATTGGTGTGTTTGCTTGAGCAAAACAAGACTCCTGCTTAGTTTCCAATGTTTCTTAGCTAAGAACGTCCTTAGGTATCATCAGGGATTATTTCAGGAGTATCAGCTCCCTATTAATTCTCATTTGATAAAACCTACAAAAGTTACCATCGAACGTTTTCTATCACAGGCATCAAAACTATGGGAAGCAACACAAAAGTTGCTGAAGGACAAAGCAGGCAATGGTCAGTTATCTAAATCTGGCTCCTAAACCAATTAAGTTTGAAATGTTATGCTGAAACTTCCTTTTTTTTTTTTTTTTTTTTTTTGTTTTCTTTTACATCTTAGGGATGTTTAGTTTGGACATTTAAGATTACACAGCATTTTTCTCGGTATTTAATTTATTGCAATAGTGGAAAGCGAGATACTCGGGACAGTGCCATTTTTACTGCATTTAGAGAAATGTAAATGTTTTGTTCCGATTTCAGTAGATCTGTTGTCATCTACTTTTTTTGAGGATTAGGCTTAGGTTATAAGCTTATGATAAAGCAAACTAACAGATTCAGACTTCAGGTTTAGAAACATAAAGAAATGTCAGGTAATTAATTAAGCTTCATGTTAGTATCAGCATATATCGATGAATTGTTAGGGCGAATGGGGAACGTCTTTAAACTTCCTTATGACTTACTGCCAACTTTCTACGCTTTGCTTCCTAAAGGCGCTCTCTGTGAATTTCCTGCATTTGCATTAGAATGCTTTTAAGATGAAAAAAATAACAGTGCTGAGCATACTTAGGGTTTCGGCTATATTTCCCTGTAGTAACAGGTGACATGCTAAAACTGTTAAAACTACAATGTGGAATTGCAAGTGTGCAACCCCAAGTGAAAATTGTTCTCTTTCTTGGTTGAAAGAAAATTATCAATCAGCATACCATGATCAATTATCCCCCTGGCTGCCACACACTGGGATTTGCACAAGGCATTGACATTGAGAAATTCCTCTTTAGAAAGGATGAGCGGACGGGATCCCAAACTTTGCAGCAGCCAAGCTAAGATGCCGGGGTCTCACTTTCTTTTCTTTTTTTCTTTTTTTTTTCTATTGTTGCTTTACAGCTCATCCAAGACAAAACTAGGAGATTGTGTTTACTTCTCAGTGCATTTTAAAAGATGCTGTATTAAAAAAAAAAAACCAAAAAACAAACAAACAAAAAAAAACAAAAAAAAAAACAGAAAAAGAAAAAAACACCCTCCCTTCCAACCAAGCTCCCCCCCCCCCCCCGCAACAAACAGAAAGGAGAGACCAAAAAAAAAAAAAAAAAAAAGGAAAACAAAGAAACACAAAAGCACAAAGAAAAAGCAAGCGAGGGAGCCTCAAGAAGAGCCGCATACCCCTCTCCCAACTCGGTGCTCACCGTTGTTGGTAGGAGGTGATGCCCTGGACGTTTTGCGGGTTGCCGTTGGCCGCGGCGCCGGCTCGCCCCATGCCCGGCGCCGCCGGCACCCCCCCGGCCGCCCCGCCGGCCGCCGCCGCCGTCACCTGCACGCTGAAATCCGGGAAGATCCTGATCATCCCCGCGGCTCAGCACCCGGCGAGTGTCGGCGAAGAGGTGCAGCAGCAGCGACTCTCCCTCCGGCGGCTGCAGCAGCAGAGCCAGGCACACTGCAATCCCATTAGTGAGTGGCGGCCACTGTGAGTGAGGACGGGCGCTTTGATGTGAGCGGCTGGGCTGAGATTGAGGAGTTTGGGGGGGCTCAGGGTAAAGGGGGGGGGGGGGGAATTTACCGAATTGCAAACATGCAGCGCGTGAAGATTTGGGAAGCGAAGTGGAATATCAGAGGTACCAAAAAAAAAAAAAAAAAAAAAAAAAGAGGTATGTCTAATAATACTGGAGCTGTAGATATAGGAGAAAAATCCAAGCTGAGGAGGGACGGGGAGGAGAGAGGGGGGCGCAATTACTTTAGCGGTGCAGTGAAAATGATGAGCAGCAAATGTTGCCTTTTTTCCCTCCTCCTTCTCGTCCCTCCACCCCCCACCCTCCACCCAAAATGCAAGTCTTAGAGGATTTCTCTGTCTCAATGAAGTAATAATAAAGGCGGCTGACCACAGTCTGGGCTAGAGCCAACTGTGCGGGGGGGGAGGAGGGGGTGGAATGGGAGGAATATCCCTGCTCCCAGAGTCCTGAGGAGAAGAGGAAGAGTGGAGGATTGTTGCAGCACAAGTTCTCGCTCTTGGTAACTTGCTTTTGCTCTCCTAGCGGCACCCCTCACCCCCCTCCGTCTCTTTTCTTTCTCTCTATGAAGGGACGGTTTTCACAAGCGAGGAAATGCGCCGCTTTTGTGCAAAGGCAGAGTTTGTTCCTTATTCTAGGGAGCTGACTCTCCTCCCCTCCTAGTGTGCAGCAATGTTATTGCGAGTCAAACTTGTAAGGTGTGTGCTGTCTATGCACGCACTGATCCCTATTGCTGCTTCAACATATCAATTATAGGACCGAGCGCTGCGCAGAGCTCCCCTCCGGGTGCGGCACGCACCGCACCGGCAGCGGCGCGGAGGGGCCCAGCCTCCGCCGCCCCGCGGGACGCGCGGCCGCAGCGTCGCGGCGCCTTTGTGCCACCCGGGGCTGCGCGCAGCCCCCCGCCTCGCTCGGGCGGGTTTGCCCTCATCTACCTCCGCCAAGTGCTCATCCCTGGACGCGGCGCTGCGCGGCTCCGCCAGCCCGCCGGGACCGCGCCCCTACCCCGGTCGGGGCCACCCACCGCCGAGTCCGCCTGGCCGCGCCGCTGCGCGGGGGCGGACGCCGGGAAGGAAGCGCGGAAAAGTTGGGCGTTAGCGCGGGTTGGCGGCGGACCCTCCTCGGCTTTGCCCCGGTGGCTGCCTCGCCTTGCTTCGGCCTTGGGGTGGGCAGCCGCGGTGGAGGGGACACGGAGACCCGAGCCCTCCTCTCCATGGTGCTCGGCGAGTGATGCTCGGGCTGCTCCCTCCTCCCGCAGCTGCAGTGGGAGACGAGGGGCGAGGATCCCGTCTCGGAGGGAGCACAGCGGCTGTACCCAGTCAGAGGCAGCAGGGGAACGGCAGAAAAACTCCCTCCCGCAGAAGGGTCCCACCAGCTCGCCTCACTTCTGGGGGGGGGGACCTCTGAAACCACAGAGCTGGAGCCCCAAGCTGCTGGTTGCTGGAGCTAAAAAGCGTAGTGCTTGTGTTGAGCTGGACTCTTCGCCATCCCAGTGAGTGGACAGCTAGAACAGAAAGTAACACGCTGCGTTAGTGCACCTTACACAAACAGCAGCCGTACTGCTAACTCGTGTCTGAGGAAACCGAGGCTCATACCAGGAGGAGTTGCATGGGACAGAACGCAGGTAGTAGCACTTCAGAATATGTGTAGTGTTGAAAAGGCTATGGCAGCATCTCAGAAGGGGGCAGAGGTCCCAGGATGCCCCCTTGCTCCAAAGGCATCGTAACCTTTGCTTCCAAGAATCAAAGCGGTCACCTGGGCCAGTATCCCCTTTTCCCATGCAACCTTGTGCCTTTTGGAGTCAAAGCTTGGCTCCTAATCTAAAAATATCCTCTTATCTTGACTTTTCTTCCTTTTGCTGTTTCAAAGCAAGTTAAGACACAGCAACTTTATGTTAAAACAGAGACTGCATTCAAATCCTTTGTATTAAATAGCATCTGTGTTTGCATTCTGTTTTAATACAAAATGCTTTGGATTGCGGCTAATACCAGGAGATATGAAACTGGTTAGTCCCCACATGTTGCACATAAAAAGAATTCATAATGAGCATCTGTGGGATGTGGAATGGATCCCATGAGTTAGCTGAAGACCTCATAACGTAAGAGCTGAGAAGCCTAAGTGAATTATGACTCTCTTTCCTCGCAAGTAGGATTAATTTTCTATCCCACTTATATTCATTATCTATCCTGTTTATACTATAGGGACATCAATTGTTTGAGTGTTAAATATGAAGACTTTACAGAAACGTGTAGGTTAGATAGCTTGCAGAGAAGTGGGGGGTTGTTATTGCTAGGAAAACTGTTATTCAAACTCCATGTTTAAAGACCAGTATTAGATAAAACTGCTCACTTTTTTAAAGGACTGCAAATTCTGTGCCTTTCTCCTACAACATATTTAAAATGTAAGGTTTACAAAGTACTCTCCATCTGCCTGTGGCCCTCCCAGTGATGTCAATAGGAATTTTGCATGCAGATGAAGGCCCCTATATGGCCTTTAGAGAGCAGGTCAATAAATGGCTGGAGGAATAATTAAAGACTTCTGAGCTGCTCCTTTCCTTTTTCTTACATTATAGTACAAGACTGGCATGAATATAGGCTGGGCCACTCTAATTGGCTATGGAATAACACTGAAAGGAATTTAAATGTGGGCAGTAGCCATTTTCCAAATGATCACTCCATTACAGTAGTTTTGTCTGTCAATGTATGGCCGGGCAGTAGAGTGGATGTAATAATGTCGAAGTCCCCATGCACTGATTGTCACTCTTTGCTCTACAGTGGCAACTCTAAGCAGGTTTTCATGTTTCAAAGAGACAGCCAGGACAGAGAGCCTTCCTTTAGCCAAGCTTGCTTCAGCTTAGTCTTGAAAGTCACGGCTTTTCATCCATGTAGGCAGAACCAGGATCTCTTGATATTTAATAAGATCTTTTATGAGTATTGATTATTATGTTAAGTGTTAATGTAACTAAAAATTCACTCTTTACTTTAGCTTTGCTTGCCCAAGTAGACCCACTGAGTTGCTGGAAGTACTGACAAATAGTTTTGTATGTTAGAAGACAAGCAGGATTCAAAGGTAGGTCTGTGAATGTCTACAATACAGATGCATTTTCTTTCTCATAGCTCTTAAAAGACACCAAATAAAAAACATTATCTCATATTTGAAGAAAAGTCCGTTTTGATTGTTTGTATCTTTTTTCCCCCCCAGGCTAATCACAATGGTAAAATCCAGTAGGAATTTCTGAGACTTGTTTTATTCACCAATGAAAATATCCATCATCAAGCTTATACTCTGTGCCATATTAAATAGTGTGGACCCAATTTGCCACATACTTCACCAATGCTACAACATACCATGATGGATTTAACTTAATTTGCTGTAGTATGCTAGCATAAATGAGATGAGAATAAACCCCAATATTTTTAATTTACTTTATTTCTCATTTTGGTCAAATTATTGACAGCTTCTGGTGTTTGAATGGCATAGTTTTTGTCTCAGTACCATATACTATTGCTAGATATGCTGCAAGTTGCTGTAGTATTGATTAAGCAAAGAAATATTCCAATAGAGTACTGCTGTTTCTAACTACGTGCAGTAGACCTTCCTCTCAGGCAAAAACATAGCAAAGATAAAAATTAAAAACACGTGAAAATATGTAATACAATAACATTTAATATTTATGCTTTTCATATACCTCTCTATCACAATTATATATTATATCTTTATTCGCATTGTCAATGTACTACTGTTCCTTTCTTTCACAGGTGAAAAAATATCTCTTCTCTGGAAATTCATTTCCATTTACTTAAAGTTAAATGGTTTGACTTTGAATTTTCATTATCTGCTGTTGGAAGGAGTCTGTGACAGGTATGAGAGAGAATGCTACAAAGCTTCATTGTATCATCTAATTTTTGCTTCACTTTAGTCAGATATCATTTAGGTAGAGAGTAAAATAGTATACATAGAACAGGATAAAATAGAACAAAACAGAACAGAAATAAAATGAAAATAGGATATATAACGAATTACAGTAGAAAAATGCCTTTATCTTGAAGTGATTTTTTTTTTTTTAGTTATACTGATTCCTCACTAGTGAGAAAATTGAACTAATTTTATATAAAAGGAATATGTCATAACAGGATATGGCATTTATCTTCCTGAGATAGGGGTGACCTCATCATTCACAAGTGGTGTAGCTATGAATGAGTAATCAGCCTCCCCACCCATTAAGTGTAGATAAAGTCCACATCTTCTGTCTAAGTATTAAATATTCGATTTATTATTTTACAACTCACCATCTCTACAAGTGTTCACTGACTGATGCTTCGGTTGCTGCTGCCAGTATGTATCGTCAGTGGGAAGCAGAATAAGCGCCTCAAAATGTGCCCTGTATAATACTGAATGAAAGATGAGAAGGAAAATGAAAATAACAGATGAGAAGAAAACAAGAGAAAATGGACCTGCAGGAAAAAAATTATGGGCAGAACAGGGATAAGGAAATTCTTTAACTGACCAATACTTTTGTTGTCTGAAATATTCCAAGCGCTTTATAACGTACAAGCAGTGAAAATATTTTTCATATTAATACCTCATATATATCAGCTACCTCCTATCTCAAGTTATATTGCTCAAGTTATTCCCAGAGGAATTTATATATGTGTAATGTGAGAGAAATATATAGTTAGGAAAAAATTTCTTTTTACTATTTATCAGCAGTGCACATTAGGGAAGAGCCACAGTTAAAAAAATACAGTTTATTTCTAGAACTATATAAGATAACATGATTTTCTCTTTCAAATGATGTCACGTGCTGCATTTTGTTTTCATTCCTTTGTAAAAGCAACGAGTGCAGTTTAAAGAAAATATTTGGATTTTAATTTTAAATCCAGAAGAACTGGCTGTTCATCTGTGTAGAAGAAAAAGCTCTAAATAGAGCATGAAGTCAGGAAAAAGACCATCACAACTTAAACAAAAGTACTCAAATATTTTCCATCTTCCCCATTCCTTGACAGGCACTCATGGGTGGGAGAACGGATACGGGAAATGTTTTTTCTGAAAGGTTGTGCTAGGAATGAAGGGCAAGTTTAAGGTAGCCCCTTTCCCCCCGTATTAAAAAAAAAAACAAGCAGAGAGTAAGATAGAAGGAAAGTGCCTGGGGAACATAGCATCACTATCGAAATCATAAAAGATGTATAAGGACATCAGTGGAAGAACTAGAAAAACTATTAGAAGGATGCCCCACAGGGCTATCCCAATGGCTCAGCGATTAGTACACTGCGCTGCCATTGGGAAAGTGCAGCGAAGGTTTGAGGCTAATCTTAGGATCCCATTCATTGGTACTGGCAGCTGAGAGCCTTTTGAGCACAGGGGGTCCACAGTGGAGAAAGACTGATACATTCCTAACATACCCAAAAGTATGTACCTAGGCTGTGCTTTGACCACTGAAGCTGCCTCAGGAAGGAGTATCATGTCTTCCCTATCATCTGCTAGCCTAATTCACTCTCTATGTGAAAGCAAAGGAGCACCTCTGGCCCACCATGTAATGACAAAGGACAGGTCATCTTCCAAGGCTGGAAAATCAGCATTAAAGTCAATTTCTTGTGTGTTGCACACTTTGCTCTGGCCCTAAATTTTAGTGAGTGAGTTATCTCCAGAGGTTTTCTGCAGTGTTGATCACCCACAAATTTTCTAGCACCTTGAGAAGATCGAGAGGCAGCCAGATCATTTTTTCCAACTCTACCTGCTTCTGCAGATCTGTGATATTCCTCCAGGCAGTTTTAGCACTTGTGTATTCAATTCCTTTGTCTTCAAGACCAGTCTTACACCTCCAAGTAGAGTAATCTGCTACTTCACTGACATCAAATTAGGGCCACGGAGACCACAACTAAATTTTGCTGCTTCCACCTCCCCAAAAACCTGATTCATCCACACAGCCTGATAAGAAGCCTTACTTGAAAAAGTGGAAAACCAAATCATGTAGGTGTTTTTTGTCTCCAGGCCTTCTAAGAAATGTCATCACATTATCCTGTGTTCTCACCACATTCAGATTTTTGGTCCTGTTCATCCATAAGATAAGTGAAACTTTAAAAAACACAGGGCTAGTCAACATACTTTTCCCTTTCATTTATTTATTTAAATTTATTTGTAGCCTCTGTCAGTGCTCCTAAACAAAATAATTTGAAGAAGCACTTACTGGTGTGTCCTGGAAAGGCGGAATCAAAAGACAGCTCAAGGTTTTTGACTGCTCTTAGAGGAGGATTCTCGCTCTTTCCCTTACTAAGCAGTCAGTCTCTTCTAACTCAGAAGAAATGGAAAACAAACATGCTCTCTTTCTCCTAATTATTTTCTGATGAATGAATCCAACTTAATTATACATACAGCAAAAAAAGCATTGAGCTTTCACCCAGAGCTTTTCAGGCAAGCCTAGTACAGTCCAACATAGCCTTTCTTCTTCGGTGGCCACTGTTGGTGCTCTGCTGAGTCATGCAGCAATGAACTTCCAACAAGAATATCCCTATGCCTGTGTCTTGTCTCCTGCTGTCCAAATTGTATCCAGTGCAGTTTAAAGCTGTGCTAGGTCCCTAAAGACATGCTTCTCTGTAGTTGGTGTGGTGGGGTTCTATTTTACAACAGCATTATTTTTCCACTCATTGAAGGCAGTGCATTGGGTTCCTGTGTAGCAGTCCCAGGTGGGCAGCCAGGTATATCTGTGACTCTGCTAACAGTTTCTGAAACTTCAAGCATACATAAGGATCAGAAATAAATACTTTGATCTTTGGTCTTAGTGTTTTTCCAAAAATAATCAAAACTTATAAGGATATATATATGTGTCAAAAACTTGAATGCAGGCTAGCCTGTCTGAAAATGCATCTTTCCAGGCACAGGAATCTCTAACAGAGTACCATTATTATTTATAAATATTTATTATTATGTAGTTTCAGTTGTCCCTGTGAAGATGATTGTCCAAATTTTTTCATTCCTTTTTTCCTTAATTAAGGAATTGAAGCATCAAGCATACTCACAGGTGGTCTTCAAAATTTAAACACATATCAAATCTTACTCTTTCAATTTCAAATTTCTCTTGGGTTAAAAACCAACCAAACCTTCCTAGTATTTTTATATAGCCTATCACAAACCTTAAAGAGGAAGCTTTATTCATTTCAAAGATAGACCTCCACCCACATTACTTGCATTTCTGTTGTTTGTAGCCATACTATAATAGCTACTGAAAATAACTACCAATGTTACGTGCAGCACTTGAGAAGGGTCCTTACATTTCACACTTCAGAATTCCTTGCCTGGGGACTTTCATTTTGACAAAACTGGAAACAGTTGGAGATCTTCTTAGCCCACTGCTAGAGCTTTATTTTAATTTTCATTTTCACAGATAGGGTAGCCCACAGATTGGCCTTAAATTGTACCAAATTTGGAATACACTGAGTTTGTTTCCTCTTTTCTTCTTTGGTTGTAAGTATTCCCACCACCTCAAAGTGTATTTTCATTATCAGAAAGTGGTCTGGGCTGTAGTTTGTATCTAAATAAAGCTGAATAGTTTGTTTGTTTGAAATTACTTAGGAAGGCTACCTAACATTCTTGAATTTCACTATCAGTGTATCATATTATCTCATTTTTCTATTAATGAGTGCACAACATAGAAGAATCTTTGTGATTTTTGAGACTAAAACAAAATTAGGTATTGGCAACATATTGGATGGAGAACTTCTGGACTCTCTGAAGGAAACAGATAATGTGATTTTCTGGTCATCAATATATATGTTTTAGGTGTTACGGAATTAAGCCACTATTCTCTTCATTACACATTTGAGGTAACATATATTTGGCTATAGAGTATCTATCATTTGGGTGTATAATGGCTGTTGGAAGAAAATTGCAATTTCTCTTAGTTCAAAATTCATTAAAGAGGCTTTATTGTACCTTTTTTATTTTTGCCCCGATTTATGGATCCTTATTTTTCTGTAATAACTTGACAACCAGCAATGACTGCATCTTACTAGTACCTCGATAGGACAGGTTGGTGAAAATTATTACTTGTTGATGATATGGCCTATTTCTTCTCCTTACATAACGCAGAAGAAAAAGCAACAGGAACTCCTCCAGCAAACTATAATTTCTTTTGAAATGTGTCCTTTATTCTGGCAAAAAACCTCCTACAGATTTTCAAGAGTATTTAATTTAAAATAGATTTGGCCTTTTTAGTTTGGAGCAAGAAGAAATATCAGAGTCCATACAAGTAGGTATTATAACAACAGCAACAACATCTGCACAATGTCAGAGTTTATTTATAGTTGCAATGTGTAATAATCACTATTTATCTCCTCCTTTAACTGAACTAAATCAATATTTTTTCCTAAAGTAATTAAACCATATGGAGATAAAAACTATTATACAGGTAGAAGTATTTTGGCCATATAGCAGTAATACTTCTAAGATTCAAATGCAATCACTAATTCATTAAAAAGTTACAATTTTTGTTGAAGAATGTTACTAACAGTCCATGCTGTTTTCTGTGCCGTCAGTTCAACAACTGCTTGTCTGTATGTCCTGTCTTTCACTATATGCCAGCCAAGCACAGTGAATAGATTAATCTAGAATATACTCTAATCTGTTACTCTTTCTAGGCTGAACTTTTGATTTTTATCAGTTTTAGTCAAGTGTTTCCAGCTTATAAATAAATACAAAGGGTGAAAATCTGCATAATAAAGATATTATATGGAAAAGAACCTTGAATTAATAAAATGACTGAAGCTGATAAATCAAACACCTGAAGTAGAAAAAAACCACAAGGTTAAGATTTTTCTTGAACTCATTGTACACCTTACACTTTTTATGGTATGCATTAATAATATTTCAAAGTTTGCATATCTGAAGATAAGAAGAAGAATTATTCAGTTTAAATAGCAACAGTATTTTTAGCTTTCAGAATATTCTTATGAATCCTTGCTATTTCCACTAACATTGCTCTTTTACATTTGCTTTTTAGGTGAAGAAGAATCTGTGAGTGGGAATAATGCAAAATAATTTGACTTTTGAGAGACTCCAAACTCTTCAAACCGCTGTTATAACAGATGATGCTTGACGTTGCCAATCATTCTGTCTTCCTTTTACTTGTAAGTCCTGATATATGTGTACATGCATTCATATGGTGCTGTTTGGTTTGTGGATCACACATATCTGGAGTTAATTTATATAATGTATAAAGTTTAAAATATCTGCTGTCTTCACTGTTAGTTACAAAGATCTTTAAAAACTGAAAGAATATCCCTTAATAAGGCTTTCTAGGAAAACAAACATTTAGAAGAAAAGAAAGAAAAGAAAAGAAAAGAAAAGAAAAGAAAAGAAAAGAAAAGAAAAGAAAAGAAAAGAAAAGAAAAGAAAAGAAAAGAAAAGACAAACATACTATATATATGCTCTGTGCATGCTAATTTGAATGTACCTTTATAGGTATCAAACAATATTTCTTCAAGTAGGAACTTTATTTTGATATTGTTCATTTTATCATATACACATTATTCCATAATTTTAAAAATAACATCATTTTGCAAGCAAAACCCTAGTGATTTGTTATTAGTTTCAGTTATGAGGCTACAAGGTGATAAATTAATACTAACCTTCAAAAGAATTCCAGGGTTGAACATTCACTATCATATATAAGCACTGTCATATATAGGCACTAGAATTTGACTCGCCTGTTAACTTGGAATGTTAGACCACTGGATTTCATGCACAAGTATTCAGAAGTCTAGTCAACCCAAAATGGAGACCATTGTCCAAGATACAGTTCTTGTTTGGAGAGTAAAACTGAGAATTTCCTGAGGTTTCATGCTGTGAGAAGAGGAGCTGGGGAGCCAAAGACGAGTCGATGCATTTTCCCACCACCAAGTACTGAAGTTAACGTGTGTTTGAATCTCTATGTCTTTGCTCAGAATTATTGTAAATGTTCTCTTGTGGAGAAATTGCTCATTCTAAAGATGATTGTAGTTACACAGTCATTCAAGTGAATTAATACAGGGAAACAAAGAAGACTCACTTCATCACTAATGGACACAAGCTGTATGCAGTGGCTGACTGACTGCTGGCTGTTCTGGTGTCCTAGCCTGGATACCAGCAATAGTGCCTGCTTTGGATAGCAGCAGTGTGTGCCTTCCTAACAGCTAATTATTTCTGCAGAGTGACAGTATGATGTTGATTAAAAATATATATTAATATATATGGTATATTATACCTATAAATATATCTTGCCTGATTTATTTGGTCTGAGCTCATCTATAAATTGTCTGGCTTCTGAAGGAAAATGGCAAAATTGTCTTGCATGTAGAGGGATAGATTTCAAGTTAAATCGGGGGTTAGAACAAAAAAATCCAAATGAATGACAAACTCTGAAGAGCTCAAACAAAGCAAATTGTAATACATAAATATCAGAAGGCATATGTATGTCTTGAGCAGAGATCAAACCTCAGATCTGGATGGGTGGGGAAAAAAGGTTCAGTAACACTTTCCCTCTGAGAAAACAAAAATAAGAAGAGCATTCTAGTACAGCATAGTGGTTAGATCTTCAATACACCTAATTCAGTCATGAATTTGAGTAATTGAGATGTAGTCTGTTTCAAGCAAGGAAGCAAAAGCAAACATACTCCTCATCCCTCAATTATCTCAATTTTCAGTTTAATTTCATGGAAGAATTCTGCAGTTTCCTAAAAAATAAAACCAACCAACCAACCAAAAAACATCCACAGAAAAACCCAAACAAAAATGCAAAATGAAACAAAAGCAAAACCAAAAGCAACTCCACACAACGCAAACCATCATCATCAAAAAAACCAAAAAGCATTCTTAAAATACTTACTTATATTTTATTGGACCTTTCATATGACTTTCAAGAGGGTTAAGGAAGAATGTTAATCCATTTGGTTTTAATATGCCATTCTGGGTTTTTTATCTTTTCCCCGTATCCCCCAAAAAACGTTTACATAACAAAAAGTCTGGAAGATACTTCTTTCTTTCCTATGAGATAATATTTGGTACTGCTTATCAGGAAGTAAACAAACTACAATCACAAGAAATAAGTTTTCACTGAAGTATATGAAGGTTTGCTTTTGTCTTTATGAAGTGTTTGAACATTCAGTCTAGAAAGTGTGATAGTGGAATCAGTGGCCTGATACTGCTAAAAATTACTATTAAAGTGAATTGAGAATAACTTTTAATAGTGTTTCATTGAAGTCAATGGGCCAATATTATCAGAAGTGAGTCTCATTGGAGCTGTGGAGATTCATTTTTTATTTGAAGTCATTGAAGTCAAAGGTAACAGGCTACAGAAAGTTAACCCCACACAGTACCAATTACATTCAATGTAGCCTCATTTTGTGGAGAAAAAAACCAACTTTATTAAGTACAAGATTAGTGTATCACCACTTTCACACAATATATTAAAAAACTCAGCAGGGTAGTGTCACAGAGGATGGTGAGGTAGCTAGTTCAGCTAGGCTTTTAGGGAAATTGCACAATACCATTTAACAGCACAGATCACATACTACTACAGCATGCTTTCTAGAGAGAAATGTTAGGCAGGGTATGCCATATCCTATACTCTTTGAACAGTGCCTCAAACTCTTGCTTTTGCTAGATAGTCATGAGAATCAGGCTGAAGGAGTCTCATGCAGAGGGTGGCAATTGTAAAAAACACATTCGCTGCCTCTCTTTCTGAAAACTAAAGAAATGAGAGCAAGACTACCTTCACTTTAGTGAACATTTAGAGGGTTTGCAACATTTGATTAATGGAGAATAAATTTAGCTACTTATCAGGAAAAGTAATCTTCAACAATTTTTTTCAACTTAATCACTATTGGCTTCTAAAACATTCAGAAGAACTCACATAAAACCAGCAGAGGCACAACTAGATCCTGTTACGTTTTGTATGAGTCCAGAGACATCCTTTGCTTTGCCATTTCATGGATTCTGTCATTCCACCAACACCACTGTATAATCACATTACAGTACAAAACTGTGTCAATGGAAAAATATTATACAAAAGCATGAATTACATATGTGAAGGCAAGTATATAGTTCAAAATTATTACATATTGTATAATTGATGTATAGCTTTCAGTTTTGGGGGTTTTTTCCTCAACAATTCTAAAATATTCTCTATGCTCTAGATCCATTTCCCATCAATTAAATATTATAATATAAACTCTTTTAGTATAAGTACAGCAATTCCAAGTTTCACTGGATGCTTAATTCTTTATATTCATGAATGTCTTTGCAGCTCAGAATAATTCTGTAATTGTGGAATCTCTGGAGTGAAAATATCACTTAATGTCCCATCAACACTTGAACAAGGGCATAAGCCATCTTAGATGCGTAGAGGGTGACAAAAGAAAAACAATGTGCAATATAGGATTTAAGAAGTCTAAGTTAGCTTGTAGATTAAGTCTCAAATCTATCCTCCCAATACTCCGGGTGGGCAATGATGAGAATGTAGCAGCAAAATGCTAAATGTTCTGTCTCCTTCAAGTGTACTAGGTGATCTTGTTCATTCTGCCTTAGCTGCTGGAAGCAAATCAGATATCTCAGTACTGAAGACATTTCTGTAACTTTAATGTCACACCAGCATATAGCATGCTTTTCAGGTCCACTTGGAAGTGTTGGCTCCTGACCAACTACAATGGTACAATGCTCTGTTACACTGCTCACACAGTTACTCGAACTTTTAATGCCAGCTCTCTGCAAAGATTGTGAAGAATTTTTATCTGCTCTTGCTTGGCCTTGTGATTCAGATTCATAGAAACAGGTTGCAAGGAAATATCACTATTTTTACCTTTTTATCTTAAACATTCTCTTAAATTGTTGTCATCATAAAATTGGTCATTTAAAACTTTCTCAAAGTCTTAAGAAATAAAACCCCTCAACCTATGTGTATCTGGAGATATTCTTAAAAAAACCTATCTTTATGGAGTGACATAGAGCTACTTAAATATACGGTAATAAAAACAAATTTGAGAAAGCATCACAGTAGTCCTGGGCATGTCACTGAAAACTGGCTTACTGGTTTTGGCCAAGGGACATTCTGTATGTTAGCAGTGATGCTTGCTTCTTCCTTGAAGAACGTAGAGGGAGGACAAGTCACAGTCCCAATAGTTTCTGAAGGATTAATGTTACTGAAAAAAGAATGAAAAATATGTTTTGGCAGTTTAGTACCTTTTGAAAAAATAATTGAACTTAGAAAGTTAGATGCCAGGATTAGTCAAACCAATGTGACTTGAAATGGCAGAGACGATAAACCCTAAAAAGAAAAATCTTTTATGGTAACGTTATCACAGCGTTCATCATAGAAGGGCATATATATAATTATGTATGCATGGTAGAACCCCTGTAAAGTAATAACTTCTAATGAATAGCCGTGTTAAAATAATACGTTTCTGGGCACCAAACCAAATATGTACAGGAATACAGTGCAAACCTTCTGAATGATAAAGCAGGAAACTAAAAAGAAAATAAAGAAAACTAACAAAAAGAACATTCAGTAGGAAATTGGACTGATAAGCCTTCTTATATTAATAGCTATACATGTTTCCATGAAATCAAAATAAATTTGATAAAAGAGACTTTTAAAATTACTATATGCTGTACAAATATTATTTATTAAAAGTAAAAGATTTTTCCCTAAGAAGGTTGATTCTAATTTCATCTCTTTTGCTGATTTCAAAAGAATTATACCAGGAATGCTTTTGTTCCTCTTAGAATATTTGTGTCATGGTAGTTGTATGTTTTGTTTTATTAGGGCAGCACTGCACACTGTTTGATAGAAAACTAGTCTCTGATCAGCAAACCTTATTCTTCTTAAAGAGCTTTACCTCATGGAGTGCTTAGATCCAGGTTCTCAAATAGTTTTATGTACCCAACTCTTTTAGAAAATAAAAAGTGATACTACCTAAGATTTAGACCTTCAGAGATACTTGGTTTTCTGAACTTCAGTGAATGCCAAGGTCATCAAGTCTCAGTAGGCAGCCAGTGTATTGATGCTTCAGACATCTGCTGTCATTCTCACATGACATTCAACATTTTCCCCTGAATTTGGGAGCCAAAGCTGGTGATTATATACAGTCTGAGAATGATGGGAGCAGAGTACATGAATGCTTGCTTCATTCTGCATAAGAAATTGACTCATCGGGGAGGACCTGAACTTCAAAGGACCGTGTCAAACTCATTTTTGCTTCCCTGAGCAACAGGTTACCAATGTACAAGATCCTCAGGAATGTGATTAGCTTATTAAGACTTTCATTAAGATTATATCTTCCAGATCTCCTGTTCTGAGATCAGATCAATTTGTTGCTGAAATTCATTCTCATTTTAAAAGGGAAGGAGATAATGCCTCCGGGAGAGGGGGAAGTGACCCACCTAGTGAGCAACTTTCTTCCAAATGGCGAAAAAGTCTTAAAGCTGGAAATTGCTCCAAAAAGGCAGGAAAAAATTAAATTTGGAGAATGGATAGCAAGGTGTAAGAAAGAAAGAGTAGTGTCAAATACAACAGAATATGAGAACATAATAAAGAATTAATTTTCTAAATTATATTTTGAAGGTTAGGTATTTCTTGACTTGATAAGACTGCAGTACTGGTTTCAGTGTCATTTTTGTGCGTCATGAATTTATTTCACGTTTCACACACTCTTATTTCAAAAGATGTATATTACTGAGAGATTGTTGAAAACATTCCTGGAAAGTTCTAATAGATTATGCAAGAAGAGTAAAAGTTAGTGTTAAGAGATAGTGATGTTCCGTATCAATTATTTTATTTTACACCTCTTTATGCTTCAATCCAAACCCAGGACTACTCTGTCTCCCTATGATGACTGTGATACAACCTTCTGCCATGGTGACTTGTTCTACAGTTGTTTGAATTAGGAGGCAGTGCTTTGGATCTATATTTCAATGGATGAAATACAGCAGATTAAGTGATTCTGAGCTGCTAACCTCAGCCTCCATCCTTCTATCTGCTTTAGAGCTCTTGTGATTCATTGCCATTCTCCTGAAGTCACAGAGAAAGGACAGACGGTTTTAATTACGATCACAAAAAAAAAAAAATCTATCAGGCATATGGAGATAACAGCCCAGAATTTTTACGAGACCTTGGAGAAGTTAGCTTGCCAGAATTTGAAACCCTGGAAGTTGACTTATTTTAGCTTGGGAGAAAATTTCTTGAGCCTCTGATTTTTTCTCCAGGAGAATCTGATAATAAAATGACTAATATATGACCTTTGCTTAGAAATGGATGAGAGAGAAGTACAGATAACAATAGCTGAAAAACAGTACATATTTATAAGAAGTAATTGCAATTTTTTTTCAACTGTATTTTAAAGCCCATCCTTCAAGGAACCTCCTTGAAGTTCTACTTTGTTAGGTTGAAGTCAGTGAAATTTTATTGTACCAGAAGGGTTTGGGTCCTTGATAACAGTGTTATAATGTCTGTAAAGGATTTCCAGAGTAACATATGATTTAATTGCTGGAAGATTTTTTAAAAGATTAATATTAGGTGTAAGATGGTTTGGTGAGAGGGCAAATGTGTCCTCATGTCCCATTGAGTGATCAAGACTTTGAAAAAAATTACATTTTATCAAAATCTTATGATATTTTTTCTAATGGAAATGTTAATAATCAAAACAACATTCCCAAAAGAAGCAGCATAGGATTATTTGTATTCTGCTGCTGAATGTCTTAGTGTTTGATGTCTGCTGAAACCAGCACCTGCTGACAAGATTTTACAAATACAATTAATCTGAAAAACATTAAAATAACTCAGTTTCTATCTACATTTATCTTTATAAGAATAATCTTTATGAAGAACACCAGAGAGGCAAAAATGTTAACACTTCAATCTTCTGAATTTAGACCTTCCTAATACTGACTTTATTTTCCATGGGATCTATAGGTGCTACTGCAAAGGTACTTGATTTATAATTCTAAAAACGTAGTGGAGGCAGAGGCAGCCTCTAATAAAGAGATACCAGAAGCAGAGGGTGCAGTACATAGAACTTCTTTCATTCATTAATTTTCATCTAGAGTAAATCTGGGGCATGGTTCACAAAAGGCACAACACTGAATAAGTGTGAAACAGTTTAAAGAAGTCATTACTCTCCCAGACAACATGCATCATCTCCCTACCTGTTGCCCTTTATGAATGAATGCTGCTGCTTGTTGGAAGTGTGCTGAGGCTCCATTTGGGTTCAGGGAGAGATGGGTTAGGCTCTGACATAACTGAGCTCCCACCAGCATCTTGCATGAACTATTATTTTAAGGACCAAAGTGGGGCTTTTTTTGTGCAGGGAGAAATAACCTAGCAACAGTGAGTTATGAGCAATCCTTGACCACTTGGAGTAATAACCAATTTATTAAGGAAGCTATTTACAAAATACTGCAATTACAGCTAACTTCTAAATAAATATACAGAGACTGATTTCTTAGTGCCTCAAAATTCTTTTCTCTTCCAACCTGTATTTCTTTTACATATCTACAAGATAAATCCTGAGCAAACATAACAACATGTGTCTTTTACCTAAGTCCATTTTCCCTCACTGCAAAGAACTTCAAGAAGAAAAAAGGAAATAAATTACTAAAGACTGAAAATAGCTACAGTAATCTGCTTCTTGGATAAAAATCTAGGAAATACAGATTTAAGAATCCCGCCGAATTCAGAAGTTATTATTCAGGGCCAAAGTCTTGCATTTACAATAACTTGTATCTTAGAATACTGCCTCAGCAAGTGCTTTTTGGAAACAGGGAGTGCTGTCAACCTTCTCCCACACAGCTGAAGTGGCATTCTGAAGATGCAGAGGCAAATTCAGGTGGAGCAGATGATTGTATAGCTCTTTTAACACACATGTAGAGTTTGGGGAATAAATGAATCATCTGGGTTTACAATTTGATTTTGCCTTCCACATGGAAAGTTGCCATCCTGCTCATAAAGCTTGAGATGGACTGTATTCAGCTTATAAAACTCTCTGCAACTTCATAAAGTCAAAACGTTTCATCACATTTTGCCCCATAAATTGAATCATTTAAGTATTTTCCTACAATTTAAATCAATCCTTACTAAAAGGTCAAAACTCCACCAGTGAACACCAACAGTGTTGACTGAAATCTAACCATGGCAAACAGTGCTCAGCTCTGACAAATTAAACTTATCTGCCCAGGACAAAACCGGTATTACTTTGAAACCCACATTAGTTCCCTGTTCTCTCCTAAAGGCATAGAAGGGGGAGTTAAGGACCTCTCAGTAAAATTTTTTACATCCATCATGCATACGATCCCTCCAAACAAGCAGGAGTAGAGTGTCTTCTGAGGACAAGAGGCCAGCAACCAAATTGCTATTGAATCAGTTGAACTGTGAGTACAATGAAGCCTAGAGCTGCAGCCATTTGGCAGAGAGCCTTATGATCTGTTGTGCTATGCCATGGGTTTCCTGAGGAGATTTGGCTTCATCATGAATGCCGGTGGCCACTGCCATCACTGTGTGATTGAGGTGCGGATAGAGTAACAATATGGGAGTGGCACTGGGAAATTCAGATCTTTTTTCTCTCTTTTTTCAACTTATTTTTCCACTTCCATGTGTTTTTATTCTGATTTTGAGGACAGAAATAATCACACACTTACCCTGTAATAATGTAGTAATCTGTCATATAAATACCCTGCCATTATATGGTAATTATGGTTTCATTAAATGATCAACAGCTACCATGTTAGCCAAGAATAATTACACATTTGTGCCCCGTATCTTAAAGTGTTCTCAGCTCCCTTTTTTTTTATTGAAAAGAGGAAAAAAATGTTCCCTCATGAGTAAGATCACAATTTGGCCCAATGTATGCATTTATTCAGTACGACTTGGAATGCCACAATCTCCTATTTTGACTTTATTCCACAGCATACCAAGGCCTCATTTAAGGGAACTTCACCACAGCTATTATGGCTGCACATTTTCAAAGTTTCCTGAATAAGGGGCCATTCCACATTACTGCTTTTTTTCCTTTACACTTCCAGTGCCAGTTTATTACTTCCCAGAAATTTAATAACACAGTAGTGTCTGCATTACACCTCTCTGTCTGTACAACCTAGTTTAACATTTGACATTGACCCAAACAATCTGGTAACTTGAAAGTTTCAGCGATTGTCCTCAGCTCCAAGTATCTTCTTCTAATTGGTAAAGAGACATTCTCCACTTGCAATTTTTTTTCTCTTAGTTGAAATTTGAGATATTGGACATAAGGACCATATATAATATTCATTGAAGCAGCCTTAAGTTATACTAAATAGACCAATGTATATAGATCTGCTAAATTTTACTATATAGACATGGTAAAATTTTACTGTTTTAGCTGTACACTTTCCTACTGTTGACCTTTTAGCACAGATGCATGATTATTCATTACTTACAGATTTTGGCCATTCATGTAAACTATGGTTGTAGATAGCAAAAAGTATTCGGGATAAAAACATGACTAGTGAATTTGGGGTGCAGTTTGGTGCCTTATCATTGCCTTTTAGGCCCCAGAGTCAACCTGGGATACCTAAGCCAGTGACACTGAGCTGGCAGATCCTGAAGGAGACCAATGGGCTCCAAGAGTGGTAACTACAGCCCTGCTGGGATATCCCTGGGTAGCAAAAGTGACAGCAGCCCATCTATGTTTAGGCACTGAGTTGAACTCCAGGTTTCTGATCATGGTCAAATCATCTTCCTCCTGGACACTCAAGTGGTGCGTTGAAGTCAGGAAACTTCATTTGAAATTGGTGCCATAGCTCTATTTCACTTTACAGGATCAAGATTTTATTTTCAAAGACATATTTGTAAACACCAAATGGAGAAGAGGGGAGGAAGGACAGAAAGTGGAGAACAGGAGGGAAAGGAAATGCAGTTTTGCAGCTTCTTCTGTAAGTCTTTCCCATAATATGCATAGTTTTGGTCCATTAATTTCTGTATTTCTCTTCTGCCACCAACTATTTTTGTTCTGCCAAGAGCATACTTTTACAGGCATTTTACAGATTTTGGATATGCTTTTCCTCATCAGCTTTCCCTTTTCCTGTGCTTACTGAAGAGCCTCTGTTGGAGTTGTTTTGACCTATTTGTCAGCATTTTTCCTTTCCTTTTCCTGTGTAATTGTCAGTTCCAGAATTTCAGGGAACCTTGTATTCATAGGCTCTGATTCATCATGATAACTTGAGCCCATATACAACTTTGACACATTTATTAAAATTACATATAAACTGAAATAATTGAACATGTGCTTCACAGAACATTTTCCAAATAATTCCACCTCACTGAAAAATAAAAAGGGCAAGGTTATTGCAACACATACTCAGCACTATTTCCTTGTGTTTGGAGTGGCTCTAGAAAACCTATTTTCCTTTTAGATAAACACATGTGAAGTTTACATTGAGTAAATGCAAGCAAAATTTCAAACTCAATACAACCACAGTGGTTGAAGGCTGTCATCCTGAAATGTAGACTTTCATCCAGGGGAAAACTATTTCTTTCCGCCATATCCTTATGTTAAACCTTTATTTATTTATTTTTAGAGACAAAAATCTCCCTTTCTGTGATACCAGTAATTTATCCCAAATTAAGAGGATAGATTGGATTTCTTAAAGTTCAAGACAGAATCTGGATGGGATTGAGTACTGAGGTCTGATCATAACATGCTTTATTCTGTGAGAGTGCTTGTCCTGTGAGTATGTGCCCCAAATCACCACAGTAATCTGTTCTTAGAGCATAACACAGACTGCTGTGTACCTTTTTTTATTGATTTGTATTTGTACCATGTCACCATTTCAAGTGAGATACAATACACTCAGTAAGAAACAGGTATCCCAACATGATCTTTCAGGCTGTATGAGTCCAACAATCTGTTGTTACTATAAATGCCTGTGAGGTAGTTGCTTCTCAAAAGTTAATGAGTAGAAACACAAAAGAAAAAGGTGCGCAACACGAGAGAACACAAGAGTATGCAGATGTAGTCCTTAACTTTTGTAAATTGTCACAGATGCCATAGGTTATGAGACACAATGAAGTACTGTGCATATTGCTGAATAAATAAGGAGGATCAGAAAACCCAGAGAATTTCTAGACACTGTAGAGATGTTTGTCTTCTGCTCTTATATTCCACTCAGTCATAAGCCTTATCTTTAGATACTTTCGGGGCATCTAAAAAGTATTTTCCAAGTAGAATTTATTCCAAGTGTCTTTTGTGACTGTACATGTATAAAGAAAGGAAAAACTTTGGCAACATACATGAAAATACAATCAAGAAATTCAAAGCAAGATTTGTACTCCCCCTACCCACTTAGCACTCAAGAGAGAAAACCTGACTGTTGAGAGGGGAAAACCAGCTCTATCATGTTTTATTTATATATTTATTTATTTTTAAAAAGCTTTACTAAGAAAGGGAATAATTTAATACCAGGATACATACAAAAGAAAGATGACCACTGATACTATATGCAAGTAGAGCATACTCAGGTAACTTGACCTATATTTTAAATTTTTTTTTTTTTTCTCTCATTGAGTGCCAGTACAAAGGCTCTGGTCTTGCAGCTGGAGATTTGTCATTGAAGCCCCAGGCCTGTGTGGAAACCTCCTGGCAACAGGGTCTGCAGATGTGCTCTGGGGTGGGAGACAAGGTTACTAACAGAGCAATAATATCTCCATGGATGGGTTAACTGAACTTTCTGGATCCTAATACATTAACTGTTTAAAAATACCTGAATATAGCAGCTGTAAAAAGCATGCATCTTTTATCTTTATATATGGGCCTTTTTTTTTCTTCTTTTTTTTTATGGCTTGCACATTTTAAAAGTCAGCAAGTATTCAGGATTTTATTGATGCAAGGGAAACATCTAGAGAAATAAAAGAAGTGAGAGTAAAACATAAGAATGCAGTGAACAATGATACAAGCTTTGAACTTGAAAACATTTTGTGTTGTAGCTGAATGCCTTGGCAACACATCTTGTGATACGTGTATAATCTATATGGGCAGTGCAAAATGCAAATGGTAAGGATGCAAGGACACTTTCAAACGCATTTAGTCTGTCATGTAATTTGTTGTGAAAGTATATATTACAGGAAAAGCAAGCTTTTAAGCAATACTAAAGTGAAAAAATCATGTAAGGTAATAAAACTGTTCAATAAAGCTGAAAGTAAAGCTCTTGGTACTTAACATTACCTTTTAGGGCTGCACCAACCCGTTTTTGGTTTTACCTGTATTTATTTTGTTCATTTTGGCTGTGCTTTTGAGAGGTTTTTTTATCTTTTGAAAGAGTCCTCCGTTCCAAAGTGGGAAATCCTGTTAGTGAAGAATATCTCAAAAGAAAAATGATTTGAAGTGCACATGAAAGGCACTTGAAGTGTGACTGCTTTACAGGCTTACAGATCATGTCAGGTGAAACCAGGCAATGTTTAACAAGGTAAGCAGCCAAACCCTTGTGGGTGCCCCTCCATGGCTCCTGCCAGCCCCGAGAAATGGAATATTCTTCTCAAGTCTCTGGATTTCAGGTTATCTAATTTGTTGTGCTTTTTCTTTTGAGTTTCCTCAGGTAATTGTTTATTAGAAACAATGGTCACTGTTATTCTAATTTCCACCTCAGACAAATATCTTATTTTTAATTTTTTTCCTCCAGCTAGACACATTCAAAGAGAATTCATGTTAGAATATCAATGACATTTTAGGTACCCTCCTTTATCTATATTCCAATTATTTTCTTGGGAGACTCTCAAACTAATGGGAGTTATGATATCTCTGCAGTGTTCCTTAAAAGACAACAGAAGAAACATCAGCCCATTAGCAGTGTCAGTAATGGCATCTCACATACAAGACTTTCTTAGTACTCAAAGTCTGAGAAAGAGTCAACAAGACAGTGCAAAAACTGATTTTAGTTTACGAAGCATCAATATGCATTTTTCTCCTAAAGAGTGAGCAGTCTGGGGTATTACTACTAGTAATAGTACTGCTACTACTACTACCTTTATCATTTGAGAGTAAGGCTTGCTTTTCTGAGACAATTGGGTACCATTCAGTTGGGTTGTCAAAAATGGATCCTGAGGAAACAGCATCAGAAGCATCACATAGAGTAGTACTTTTCCTGGTATAAGATCCCAGCAGTCAATGTTTTTCTCTAAATTCTGATGCCTTACCAAAGTTGGTTATCCTGACACTCAGGACTTGTTTCCTGAAAGGTGCTGAAGATCCACATTCTTCCTATAAGACAGTTTGGATTTAATATAGCATAACTATGTAGTCAGTAGCTAGAACCAATACTTCTAATAATGAACTGTTGTTAGACCATGAAGAGAATAAATAAAATATCTGTTAAATCTGAAGACTTAGAGCTAAGATCCTGTTTGAAAAAAGTTGTTCCTTGCCCTTCATGATGTTTCCTATGGAACCTTTTCACCCAAAAATCTCTCCCCACCTCCCCAACGCTCAAATAACCAAAACCCATCCAAAACCAACAAACCTAAAAAAGCTTAACATTCCTTTCTAACATCTTAAACACCCTGGATGTAGTAAAGAAACCAAACCCAGATCTGATGCTTATGACCCTGTTAAATTATGCTATAAAATACTTGGTGTACTATTGGACTTACTGCTGAGTTCTTCCTGGTGTAACATTTGGTTAGGAACTCCCTCACAGTGCAGATATTGCTGGATTATGAATGTTGGACTTTTTTCTGTGTGAACATGACATCTAAGAAAAGCCATTATTTTTCCTTTAACAAGTAACCAAAAGGTTTTTTAGTTGCAACTCTGTCTTTCTTCGTCTTATATAGAGCAGGTTTTTCAAGGTCACTGGGGACTTAGGCTCTTGAGTCTTGTCTTCCAAGGTGGCTTCAACATATAAAAAAAGCCACTGAAGAAAAATCAGTGGGATTGAAACTCATTTCTGAGGGTGAGACCAACACCTTTATTATTTACAAACATTGCAGTGGATTTAGTGTTAAACCCTTGCTTTTACCTATAACAGTCTGTAAAACTGCCAGCTGATTTCTCTTTTCTTCCATTTCTTTGAATGGTAATGTCTAGAATTTAGATACAGTAAGGTGGTGCTTAAGATGAAGAGCTCTCAAATCATCTTTGTTCCACAGGACTCTTGAGTAGTCCTGAAGAAGCTGTTTACTCCATCCTTCTTCATTGTAGAAATTTGTCCTTTTTGTAAAGGGACCAGTGATGTTAAATTTCACCTTCTCACAGAGATGAATCTATATGGAGCAGTAATGCAGTGTGGGAAGTCATACTACAGAAAAGTCTACAAATACATTTTACTTGAATTACATCCCTGACTGCAAGTGTAGCCTTCCCTGTCTTTTGCATTCGTAATGTCTTTGCCATGAATGGGAGAAGTTGAGCAAGATTCCATTTCATGAAGGATTTAGAACAGGTAGCTGGATCCCTAACTGCCTTGAATAGTAAACAGTAAATGGCCTAATGCAATGCTACAAATTAAATTAATTCCTTTCATGTGTATTGTCTGCACCTAGCCTTTCTTTCCTCATCTTAAAAGAAAACAGGTCTAATACCTCCAATGTAAAACAAAACCATATATCATAGCTAATTAAGTAATTGCTCTAAATTGCCATAACTGACAGATGCCTGCCTAGATATGTTCACATTGTGAATCCACAGAAAAGGACGTAAGGAATTAAGAAGTTTCAAATGGAAGAGAGATCATTAGATTAATTACTTTACCCAAAATATTGTAGTTGGCCTCTCTTACAAGAATGGATACTGTAAAATTCCAGAGATGATAAATGAAGAACTTCATTAATTTAGGTCTTTACCCTTGAAAGAAATGCCTTTCTATAGATACATACAATTTTTTCCTTTCCTCCCCTCCTTTCTGCTCTCATCTTTTTGGCTGTAGACACACAAAGCAGTATCGTTGTGATCCAGGATTTATTTGAAGAGATTTCATCTGGAATGGAGTCAAGCAGAGCAGTGGCAGGGGAGCTTTTACAGATTATGACCTGTAATCTCATTAATACTCTGAAACACAAAGATCCAAATGTTGAGTAATTTTGGAAAAGACTACAGCCTATGTGGCTTCATGCCCTTCTGACAAGACATCCTGGAGGCCAAGATGAAACCAGCTTCTGAAAAGTCCAACATGAGATAAAATGCGGCTTATATAACAACAGATGCTTAAATTTAATATTTTCAGCAAGAGCAACATAAACGGTAAATCATAGGACCATCTCTTTATTCTCTATCACCTTGCACAATGTTTCTTCTGGCAATAAAGGGCTGCCCAAGATGTAGTGAAATATAATTTCATCCAGTACTGCTAAAGACAGTAAGGCAGTGGCCATTAAAACCAAAAGCTTTTAATCTCTCTTTTGGAGTTCATCAGACAGTGAACTGGTTCACTGAGGCTGGCTCAGGTCCTTAGCTCTTGAGTAAATTTCACACTCTCATGAAAAGCTAATTATAGACATAAAAGGGACATTTAGCATCTTGAGCTTGAAGAGCCAGAACAATGTCTAAAAAAAGTGCTATGGCTAGATCAGAAGTTTGTCAGTGTTGTCAAATTTAATATCAGCAAAATTGTTATGGTTCGTAAGTAGCTCCTTATGCAGACCATGCTGAAGAAAGCTTTCCTGGAGTGGGTGTATATTTTTAAATGGTGCAGAGGCTCACTTTTAAAGGCCTTCTGGCATGACTGCTTGAGAACAGGTGGCAGAGCAGCAGTAGCTGTAAGGTGATCTATCATTACATTAATTCTTTGGTACTCTCCTTCATCACAGAATCATAGAATCATTGAATACTCTGTGTTGGAAGGGACTCATCAAGATCATCGAGTCCAACTCCTGGCCCTGCACAGGACATCAAGAATCACAGTATGTGCCTGTAAGCATTGTCCAAACTCTTCTTGAACAGGCTTAATGCTGTGACCACTCCCCTGGGTGACCTGTTCCAGTGCTCAGTTACCCTCTGGGTGAAGACCATTTTCCTGCTATCCAACCTAAACCTTCCCTGACTCAGCTTCATGCAGTTTCCTTGAATTCTGTCCCTGGTCACAAGAGTGAAGAGATCAGTATCTGCCCCTCTCTGCCCCTCTGCTTCCCCTCATGAGGATGCTGAAGACCAAGATGAGGTCTCCCTTCAGTCTCCTCTTTCCAGGCTGAACAGACCAAGTGACCTCAACCACTCCTCATATGGCTTCCCCTCCAGAGATTTCACCACCCTTGTGACCCTCAAGGAATGGCCTGAAGCTGTGTCAGGGAAGGTTTATGTTGGATATTAGAAAAAGGTTCTTCCCCCAGAGGGTGGTTGGGCACTGGAAGAGGGTCCCCAGGGCAGTAGTCACAGCACCAGCCTAACAGAGTTCAAGAAGCGTTTGGACAATGCTCTCAGGAACAGGGTGTGATTCTTGGAGTGTCCTGTGCAGGGCCAGGAATGGGACTCAGTGATCCCTGTGGGTTCCTGTGGAGGGCTGGGAAAGCCCCGTTTCTGCCCCTCAGCAGGGACTTCTCATCCCTGGCCTTCCCTTCACAGGGACTGCTGGACAATAAAGGCTACCTCCGTGGAACTGCTATACAAGGCTCCTGTCTCTCTATCCCTGAGTTTGCCATGGGTGATTTCACAAAGGGCTGAATCACAAGAGCTGGAATCACCTGTAGCTGAGAAATTGCTACACTTGCTGAAATCACCTGCTGCCCAGGGAAGCCGACCACCGCCCCTGGAAGAGTTGTTGCTTGCAGGACACTCTTTCTAGGAAGGTCGTGGCACACCAGGTTGTCCACCCTCGTCTCTCCTGTAGAGCAACAGGTTCCTTTCAACTCAGCATATTCTATGATTCTCACTGAGGAAAACTTCTTAAAACCTCAAGTTTTTCTAACTGAAGGTAATTTATAATTTTAAAAGTACAGTGTTTCTCTACTGTAAAAGTTCAAAAGACAGACAGAAAGCCTTTTGAACTTGTTGAAAGCCAGTAGCCATATACCTAAAGCCAGAGTTTTTTGCAAAAGTAAACTACCTTCTGGTGGCAATCCTGTCTATAGATTCAGAGAAAATATTTCCTTAATTTCCATTTTTCTAACAGGTTTAGTTCATTATCACTTTTTTCAAAACTGTAAATCTGATTGCAATTTTTAAAAAGCAGGAAAACATTTTTTTATTATTCTAGTCTATGAATAATAACTAAGGGAAATGAATTGTATTATTTATAAAATCTTGGACATAGTAACTAGAAAGAATCAATCCTCCTTTCTGTCTTTAGTAAAACTTGATATAAATTAAAACTATATTTATAAAAATACACTTGATCATTGTAAATGAAGCAATAAAAAAACCCTAAAATCTGAGGGATCTAAAAAAATTATTTAACAAGATGTTTTACTGCTCATTTACTGCAAAAGAATAAACTTTTCTTTAAGGAAAATAAAGTACAAATGCATAACAAGGCAATATTCAGTGGTACAAATCCAAGCTTCCTGTGTGCTCATTTAAATCATTCCACCCTGAATTCAGTCTTCCCAGTCTCTGTGCTTGTGGTAGTAGAGTTTTCTGGCCTTCCTTTAGTTTCTCAGTGTCTTTGTGGTAATGGTTGTGCCTAAAAAGGGAATGAAATGTTCCAAGTGACTTCACACAGACATGCCTAGGGCCTGATCCAAGCCTATTGACGAGGCTGGAGCCCTTCCATTTGCTTCAGTGAGCTTTGAATTGGTTATTTTATAAGGATGTTGCCTCCTGGCTTCCTGATGCGATAGACATGCACAAAGAGGCCATATTTGCAGTGCTCCTTTTTTGTACTCTATCAAACAGCATCTTCATATGTCGTTTGCTCTCACCATAACTTACTGTCTTATTGAAAGAACAGTTTTAGGTATTTTAGGAATATTGTCCTAACTGTGCTTTCTTTTTTTTTTTTTTGGTAATTGAATCCAATTTGATTACTTTCTATTCAAAAATCTAATTTTTCTAGATTTCCTCTGCTATTACTTCTCTGTTGCTAAAAAACAATGTCTGCTCCTCCCAATTCAACATAATTTATGAAAATTCTTAGCTTAGTTTATTACCTTTATGGGGCTCTGAATGAAGTAAAACAAGGCTTTTTTAATACAGATTCCTGTGGTAATCTAGGTTTCTCTTTCCCATTGACTGTGATGCTTTTTATCAATACCCTCTGTACATAGTCATACAGGTTGTCATATCAAGTGATAACTATCTTCCAAATCAAAGTAATCTGAATTTTATAAAACCTAGCAGTAAATAGAGCTTAATGTTTTATCAGAATCCAAATGTAGTACAGCCAGCACTATAAACTTCACTTCTTGTTCCTCCAGACAGTTTCTTATGGACTTTCTTAGCTTATCAAATAAGGATATCAGTTATTCTGTCAGAAAAAAAAAAAAAAATCATGTTCAACAGTTAAAGTTTACTAGTTTTACACTCACAGTGAGTATTTTGCATGACTCTTTAGTCATGTGCATGTTTAGTGGCACTGTTCCTCCTCTCCATGGTATACAAAGTAGTCGCTCTTCAGGCTCAGAACATTTTTGAAAGCTGAAATCCCTTCCCTTCCCTTCCCTTCCCTTCCCTTCCCTTCCCTTCCCTTCCCTTCCCTTCCCACAGTCCTGTATGTCTTACTTTATTAGGAATTAAAATATGGAAATAGTACAATTTCACAGCTTAACTCTTTTGGTGCTGCTGGAGTGTCAGTCATCTTGAATAAGCAGCTTGGAAGTGCTCATGTATTTCAAGTATTCTTTTTTTCTGTTTTTCGGTCTTTCCCAATATAAATTTTGCAGTGCCTGTCTGCTTTAATTTTTATGTCTTTCCTCTACTTCCTTGGAAGAAATTATTTTAAAATTGTTTTTACTGTACCTGACACAGCTTTAAGGCATTTTTTTAATTTCTCTTATCATTTATGACAAGCACTTAGCTCAGCCTTCCTTCTTCGAAAGTAAACAGGCGTGCGAATGGTGTATCCAGAAGGCTCAGGAATAGCACTAAGCTCACATTTCTCACTGTGTATGTAGCTCACCTCTGCGCCAGAGTGAGATCAAATCAGGAATCACTCCACCATGCAACTTGATTTCCATATAAAGACAGATCAGGAAAGGAGATGTAACATATCTGAAAATACTCTTGATGAGCACACAGGGTGAATACCTTGTCTGTTAAACTGACTTTATCCTTGGTATTAAAGAGACAACTTTCTTTTGCTAATTCATTTGCTATCATTACCTCACTTAGTTGAACTGCTTTCTGCCTTCTCGTCTTGACTGAGTTTTGGGTTTGGGTTTTTTTTCCCCCCTTGATGTTATTTCCATTTTCAATTTCCACAGCAACATGTTGAATCTTGTTAAAGTCTTATTCCATCATTCACAAGGCTGTCCTGAATCTCATGCTCTGATTTTTTTATTTTCAGTAGCAAGTGAACGAAAATGTTTTGATAAAAGTGACCATACGCTTCTCAACTCGTCAACTTTAAGTCTTCATTTTGGTCTCATTCATTAGATCCTAAAATCATTCCTCAGCTAAAATTTTCATAGGATTCAAAGAGCACTTTCTCTGGATTAAGACTGTAGTTTCAGGTTTCTTTGGTGGCTTTCCATTGCAAAATTTTACCTGAGTGATGAAGAAGGTGGGACAGCTTTCCACCCTGTTTTATATTGAAAAAAAAAAAAGAAAAGGAGCTGCTTTCCAGCTTCGTTTCTTTTTTCCAAGTAAAATAATAGTAAAATAATTTAATCTCTTATTTTATACACAGAGCTCCTATTAAAATCTTTAGGAAACACACATCCATTTAAGAAGTAGTCGGTTCTTTTTTGTTGTAAAAAATTAAGGAAATAAGACACCATGTTTATTAGCTGAAGGAATAAGTGAAATAAACTCAAGAAATCTTGGTGAATAACTTTCAGTCAAAAAAACCCTGAAGCGGCAAAAAATGATTGTGGATCTTGAAAACAAACAAACAAACCCAAACCAAAAGGCAAAACCACAGCAGACTGAAAGCAGGCTGTTTCTAATAGGCTTTTTGAGCATTAACGCTCTCTTAAAAAACATCAGTCACAACTGCATGGGCAGCCTCAGGAGTGACTGAACTTAAGCCCTGGAAACACAGGGCACAAACGAGTGCCTAAACTTAACCTATGCTGGGAGGGGATATTACACCTTCTTGTAAATGGTAGATTAGTCCTCCTAGGGTGGTTCATTTCCTTTGTCCTTTGCAGGTAGAAAACATAAAAGGATATAGGATGCATTAAAATAATAAACCTTTAGGAAAGCAATGTTAGTCAACAAATTATTGTAGAATATGATTCCTCTAGATGTGGGTAGAATGCTCTTTATTAGCAATGTAACTATCAGACTGTGAGAAAAAATAACTGATTTTCTGACAGTCAGTTTGGCTGACTCTCCCACCATCAGCAGATGCTCTTGCTCAGGACACAAGTTCTAGCTTTTTTTTTTTTCATGTTCACACTGCGTGGAATAGTAGGACTCTGATCTTGAGTTCTCATCCCTCTGGGCAGAGCTCCAACACTAAGCTCACCTTATGTGTCTTATGTGTGGCTGCCAGGCAGGTAAAGACAACTGTCCTTTTGAAATTACAAAGCAGATTTAGCAGTCTCTGAATACCTTGTTAATGGGACTGATACAGCCTCCTAATTTTTGGCACTGCTCCTTGGAGGAAAAAAGTAATCATGAAATACAGGAGGGATAATTACCAAATTGAGAAGAGAAAGCTTTCAGATGAGCAACAGGCATATTTTGGAGGAGGGAGAGGAAAGTGTTTGCTATTTTTAATTACAGCTCATTAGACACAGAGAACCAGCTCTCAAATCAGTGGGGAGACTGGCATTACTTCAGTAAAAGTCAAACCAACCACCAAAATATCTTATAAATCGGAAATTTCTTTGCCCTGTTTTGAATTGTTTTCCTCTACAAATCTGCTTCTCTTGGCTGCACCACTTCATCATATAAATACAGCCTAAGTCAGATCTCTAGAGAGGAATATCTGATGCTGAAGATCCAGAACCCATATCATACATTTTCCAATGCATATCCCCCTAAAGGACTGGAAGAGGGTTCCTTTAGACTTGCTTTAGTCTTGTGCTGTACATCAGAGCTGTGCGATAGAGCTCCTATACATTGGGCCATAAGTTTAAAAATGTTTTACTTGGGAGCAGTGCAGGTTGCATGCTTTCACATCACCTGCAATGTGAAGCAAAGTCTGGAAAGCGGAAATCATTTTGATCTACTGCTCAAAACATGCTCTGAATCCAAATTAAAATGGTAGTATAGGTATAAATCATCTTAAATATGAATGGTCTGCAGCAAATTAAGGCTATAAAAGTTGTAGGTGAACTTCTGCAAGAATATGATCAGCAGCTGGGAGAGAGATGACAGCTAATTTTTGACCAGGAAGTGGGTGAGTGGGAGCATAGAAATCTGCGGTACAAATCCCACATTCATGTCCATAAAGATAAACAGCTCCTTAAGTGATGCAACCATGAAATCTCATCCCTGAAGTATTTCTCATTGCAATATAAGCACTACTAACTTTGGTGTCTTTCGATGCAAATAAGAGTCTTTCATAGGGCAGTGATTATAGAAAATTATTTATGCTATTGCAATCTCACATTTTACATTCCCTATGTTAGCATTCTTTTGAGACCTTCTTTTTTTCTTTGTCATATATTTCTCCTTTTATTTGAAATGTGATAGTTGATGGATTTGGTGTAAAATTAGTTTAATTGAGATTCCGTTTAGATTCTACTCTACAGTATGATGAAATTCCAGCTAGTCTAGCACTGTAATTAATTAGAAACCTGTTTAAGACATGGAATGGTATGTCTCAATTTCTAAATTGCCTATCAAGAGTATTGTATGAAATTTTGATGTTTTCATGCGGAAGTAGTACTGATGTCTGTAATAAGATGCCTTTGGATCTGAGTTCAGAGAGTAATTCTGAGACTGAAAGGAAATGAGTCCAACGGATGTATAAAATGTAAATCCTAACATGTCTTTAATTCTGAGCAGTTGTAACCTTTGTGTCTCTCCTTCACACTTTTTCCTTGTGTCTCTTTCTTTCATCACTTTCTCATTTATGTGAAAGACTCTGCACATGGCACAAGATTTCTCTCTGAGATATGAGACCAACAGGTAAAGAAAGAACTTCCTTTACACAATTTTTTCAGAACTGCCCTGCAACTCTCTGTAGACAAGACATTCCTCATACCATGTTGGCTCAGATTTCAGAAAGATGGGAAGAACCAGAAAGGCTGACAGAAAGCTGTATATATGTCCAGCTCTGTGCTGGACACAGAGCACTGGTCCAGTAATTTTTGGGGACATAATTGCCATAATACCCATCTATAAGAATTTATTGCAAGAAAGAATATGCTGTGCTGATGCTATTAATCCATTTCCATCAAGAGTGCAATATTCTTGCCACAACCAAAAGAGGATCAATAAACATATTTTAAACCAGACTCAGTGATGGCTTTTTTAGATACACTTTGCTTTCCTCACAAAACTCTTAAGTAAATAGCATTTTCTAGGCTATGCAGAAATAGGCATCTCACTCGAGTTAGTCTGACTTCTTGTTCAGAGCATTTGAAACTGACTAATTTAAGTAATGTTAATGCAAGGAAATACTTTCAATAATTGTTGCTCCTGTTTACACTCCTTCTCTTGAAATTCCAGCAGAAATATAAAGTGCCTAGCACCAGAAGAACAATATTTGCATGATATAATTATTTTTCCACATGAAAGAAAAAAATGCTCTGTAGAATTCATGGTATTACAGAGTGAGCAGACAACACGATGAAATGGAATAAAGCTTATGGGGCAATGATAGGTATTGATTGCATGTGTTGCAGTGAGATGATGCAAAGTTCAGGTATTCTTTTTTGGGCCTTCCCTCAGAGTACAAAGTAATCATTTTACTCCTTTGAAACCAAAGGGCCTCCAACTAAGATTTTCAGGAAGCTTTGAAAGGAAGCAGTGATTTGTTGCAGGCACTTTTGGCAGAGGTAAAAAACCTCTTAATGGAAGAGGGAATTACAGGGAAGTTATTCTTCATCCTGTAAATATAAAGAAATATTTTAAATTATTTTCATTTAATTTTTCTCTCTTACTCTATCTTTGATAGTGTAAGATTAGCATTGGTGTTTGGTGCACTAATTCAAGCTTTCTGTTAGTTTTTCAATGGAAAGTCATGTTTTGAGCATGTCTGTAGAAATATGCCATGGTGTAAGGGAGCTAATGCACACCTAAAACACTAAAAACCTTTTACTAACCTCTACAGCTTTCCCATCATCTACTCTTTTCAAAGCATGCTATGAATCAAATCCTTTGTTTTCATTCTAAACCAGTACTTTTGAAAGGTAATTTAGAGGCTGAAATCCTCTATTGATCTACACAGCAGAATTAGTAATAGTTGTCCAATTTTTCCCATTATTACTTGTCCAATTCACTGACTGGATTGACTGTTTTCAGAGCACAACTGTCGTTCAGATTGGAGACCTCCCCAATGGTTACTCTGTCCTTCCTACACTTGAATAAAATACATGATACTAATTCTAAATTCCTCATGTATTTATGAAATAAAGATTATTGCTGGAGTTCTAATGTCTTCTTTCCTATGGTATTAGTTCAGTTAGCTAAGTCTCTACCTACATGAATCTCTCAAATATAGTAGCTGTTAACCTGCATTATCAGATATTTTCTATCATAGCTTTAATTTTCTTAGTCTAGAAAAGGGCTTTGCTGATGGAGACTGACAAGGAAGATGCGAGCTCTTTTCATTTGTTTCATTGACGTTCGTAAGACAGCCAAGAAGTGCAGCTACACCTGTTGTTTATAAATACACTACATCTCCAGATTCCATGTAGATTCCCACTAAGTGAATTTAAAGTATTTTCAGCATGGAGTTCTCAGAAGTAGCTGTGTCACAGCTGTTCTGTTGTGGATTATTCTCATTAATGATAAATTAATAGCATGATAAAA
The DNA here is from genome assembly GCF_965178545.1 of Coloeus monedula. Classification (NCBI taxonomy): domain Eukaryota; kingdom Metazoa; phylum Chordata; class Aves; order Passeriformes; family Corvidae; genus Coloeus; species Coloeus monedula. The sequence continues at coordinate 38,190,367 of NC_138786.1, read as the reverse complement.
ATATCTGGGAAATTGTATCAAGAGAGATCAGAAGCCTTTCCGTGCTCTATGACATAGATTTAAAGGGAGGAAAAAGATCCTTAAGTCAGTGGACTTCCAACATATATAACACAAAGAGTTTTTATGCATGTGGAAATGCCAAAAAGGAGAAAACTATTTTGAGCAAATAATGTTAAATCCAGAAAAAATGCATCATGTATCATTTCACTAATGTTTTGTCTGAGAAAACAACTATATGATGGGCTAATCCTCTTCTTTACATAGACAAAACTCCCTTCAAGTCAATGAGAGTTTTACTGGTGTTAGACCTGCCTGATTGGTATCCAAATTTATTCAGATGTACAGTTTGAAGTGACTCCTAATCTTTCCAGCAAAAATACAACTCTTAGTGGTCCTGAATTCAGTGAAGACATCCACATAGACGGATTCTTATTTACAGCCAGAGTGATTTACAGGGGCAGAGACTAAATCTGCCATTAAGATTGTTGACATAGCCTTCCTCAAAAGCAGGCCAAGAAACATTAACGTAAACCTCTCCTCTTATTACTGAGTCTTGTTTATAGCTGTTCTGTCGGTTGCTCACCTCATAGAGATTCAGTACAGCTGCTCATGAATTCATTCCCCAGCACCAATTTTTGTGCTTTATTTCCCTTTCTGTTAAAGAGGCCTGACTGCAGCAAAGTAAATATTCTTCTGGTACTGGGAATATGGAATTTATACACAAATTCCATGAGAAGCTTTTATATATAGGCAGGCCATCAGCTTAATAAGATTATAAACTCTGCTTGTTTCATTAAGCTGCAAGAGCATTCCATTTTCAGTGGCTTTTTTGGACACTGTGACAGTGTACCATTGCACATGAACTTGTGCTCTGAATAAGAACTTCAAAGCAATTTTAAATCTTCTACAAAATCTTCTTGAATATTCCAGATAGATTCTATTCTCTTGGCATTGTCAGAACAAGTGATTAATTAAAATAAACCAGCAACATACCAAAACAGAAAAACCAAAATGAAACTCCCTACCACATTACTAGATAAAGAAACTGTAACTTGTTTTACCTGTCCACCCGATATAGTTTATCTCATCTGGATAAAATATGCAGCTTTGGTAAAGAAACCAAAAGAATAATCACAACACCTAATGCATTTGTAATTTTGAAAAAATTTTGGTAATATTTTCAGCTAGTAGCCTGGCTATATAACTGAACAAATACCCTTCCAATAAAGTCTTTCTTAAACAAGGGAGAGCTTTATACACTATCCTTCTAAATTGAAGATTTATGATATGTTAGGAAACCACTTTTTCCCCCTAAAGACTCAAGAACCATTGGGATGACTGTTCATCTTTCAAAAGAAAATACTGTCCTATCTACAATATCTTTGTGATAAGAGCACTCCTCAAATATGGGAGAAAGTTTAAATTACTCTGCCTCGGGAGACTTGAATCTTCGTTTTCAAATGTTTGGCTAGTGCTGCAACCACAAGACTGCAATGATTTTGGAAAGGAAATCCTTGTTAGTCCTGTCTGTTGAATTATTAAATATTTACAAGGACAAAGACTGTGAATAGAGCTCTGCACCAGTTAAGACACTTATTGGACTGTATAGGGATGTAGCACAAAATACCTGGGTTTAAATCCTCAGCCCTTTGCCTTAAGAGTTCAAAGAAAGCAGGCATTTCCCCCTGGATTTTAAAGCTGGACTTTCAGCCCCTAATGAATTCAAAACAAAAGCACCTTGAACATTCAAATTAACTACAAGCATATTCTAACTACAGCATTGGTATCACCCAGTAACAAGTGATGGCTTAGAATGGTGCCTGTCCCTATGAGGACAATGCAAATCCTTTCTGTTTTCTGAGTCCTTCCTGTAAATATAGGCCATATATAAGTGGTTATTATCAATAAGTTCGTTTATATGCAGTCAGGATATTATCTATGGTATTATATACCATTATTATATCTCAGAACAAGCTGGCCCCATAATTGCACTCCCAGTATCATATTATGCTTTTACTTTGGTTGGAGTATGTTAATAAATAAATACCAACCAGATCATTGATTCTTTGCATGAAGTCTATATTACTTGGGAAACATATTCTCTTTTATCCCACTGCAAGGCGTTCATTCCAACAACAGTAACCCCTTCTGGGTGCAGAGTAACCAATTATATTGAATTTTGTGAAATGAATTTCTTTCTAGAGAGTAATGTATAATTAGAATATAATGTCAGGTGTAACCTCTGTATTTAAAAAAATGACTGTTGCACCTGAAAACCCAAACCAACTTGAGTACTTCCTTTCTCCAAAGCAAATAATTAAAAGTTAAATCAGAGAAGCGTGGTAAGTTATGCAATTAATTACTGGAAGAGCATCTGGATCTTGAAAGATTTAGCAAGCACAAGGAAATAATTGCAGTAGGATCTTCATTAGGTTTGATACATTTTGCATAACTTTTTGCTGTTAAATTAATCACTGCTATTTGTCACTCAGATATTTCTGAAGTAATTAAACTACCACATATCCTGGCTTGTTCCATGATATACATCCACAATGCTCAGGCCAAACTCTGTGTTATTCTTGTTTATTTCTGATTTATGTCAAGGCAGAAGCATGTTTTTTGTATGTGTTCTCCACATCTCTGCTGAGTTCGTAAAACATGCTGAGCACAATGAGCTAGGTTATGCCTGCTCTTTACAATGCACTTTGCAGAAGATTTAAGGAAAGAAAAAAATGGATTAAGTACAGCATTTTGTACTCATTTCTGGAAGCATGGTCCATATCACAACAGGCAGTTTGTATTACAGTAGTGTTAAGCTATATGTTGACTTTTCCTTAACACTCCATTGCTATAATGAAGGATAATCTTTAATTTCAAAAGCACAGAGAGAGTAAAAGAGAACTGAGGAGGCAGATCCACAAGCCATATTATCCATGAAAGCTATATTTAATATAGGCCTTGATAATTAAAAGTCTTCTGACAGCTCTGCAAAGCACTCAGATCATCAGATTTAATGACTTTGGGGCACCTAAATTAGGTATTTCAAATTTGGGAGCCTAAATTCAAGCTACATGACCTAATTTGAAATCTGTCATTTAAATGGGGGCGATCAGAATTTCTGAAAAACAACTCTCTTGTTTCAAGACTCAAATATGGATTGAGATCCCCAGTTTTGAGACCTACATTCAGTTATTTTGAACGAGACCATGATGATCTTTCTTGCTTTTAAAGCTGCAGAGAATGTGGAGGGAACCAATAGTGTCTACAGCAGCACTGCAGCGGCATTTCTCTATTCAGATCTTGTTTTTGTAAGAATGGGTTCATTTCTGTCATTTTTTTCCCCCCCTACTCCTTTGAAATGAAACAAGAGGGTATTTTTAAAGGTGTTTTACGACATTAGAGGTGTACTGTGAAATTCTAGAACTTCTTAGAAGATACCTGTCTAAGAAAAGAGGGGGAAAATCTCTTTTGTTGATCTTGATAGCAAATGCCATACCTTCTAAGCTTTTAACAGGAATTGTAAACAGTGAGACAAATAGTTGCTGTTGACAGGAAGAAGTAGGGTACAATTTTTAGAGAAGGCAAGGATTAATAGAATCAAGGTAATGTGGAAATACAAAATGGAGGACTTATAACACCCATTTAATATCTTTTATTAAACAAGATAGATGTTGTGTCTTAACTATGAAATATTTTATACATTGTAACTGTCATTAACATCTTGTTGACAGAGATTCTTGTTCATAGAAAATAAATCAGAGAAAAGTTTCTAACTATCAGGAAAACGATGTTTCGAATCAGTCCATAAATTGGAATAAAGTAGTGACAGTGTTGTCCCATTAAAGATGATGTTTTAGTCTCTTCAGAAGAACATTAGCTGATATGAAGTTATTCAAGAACAAGATAAAATACCTGTAAAGATATTTTCAATTCCTAGGTTATCCTTGTAATCTGGGAGCTGCCTGCTTGAGTTTTAGTTATGAAATGCACCTTTGAAAAGTTGCTCATTGGGCTCACAGGGACAGCCAGCCTATCCTTTCCGCATTTAGAGATTCTTAAGGGCTCCTCCCAAACTTGAGAGGCAACTTGAACCTATTTACTTTATAAGGTAGGCAAAGTTTTCCATTGAATAAAATTTTGGCTTAAAGCTCATTCTAACTGCAAAATTCTGTGTTAGACATGGGAATAAGCACAAGGTATTAGTCTGCTTAGATTTCAATAATTTATCCTCTGAGGCACCCAACGGATAGCAAGTTTAGCCAAGTAGTTTGAGGGAATGTTTAAACAGAACTTTTCCATGTGTAAAACAAATATTGATGACTGACAGTAAAATATAAGTTAAAGTCATAAGAAAAACAATCATAGAATACATTCCTATGATAGAGAGCTTTGCAAAGGTATGTGAAACCCCATTTGAAGCTTAAACAATGTAGCCCATTACTGTCAGAACTTCTCTTTCCTTAGCCTTAAATACTATTTGACTTGCCGCATTTTTAAAAAATATTTTTGCATAGCTTTGAGGTGTTTGGCCACAATCTGAGCTTTCCACTATGGGGAAGTTCATCAAGTGATATCTCAATTGTTAACTACTTTGTCAAGATAGGAGTGTTTGAAAACCTAATCAATAGTTATTTTTTTGTGATAACTCAGGGAGTTTTATCCTGTATTTCCAGCCAATTGCTTTGAAACATATCTCTTAGCCACCTCTGCTTAGAACTTCTCTTCCCCTCTCCTTGATCTTTAAAAATGAGGTCAAACTTGAATTTTAGGTCACAGTCAAGAAGTGCAAAAATCAGTAACTACTTCACACTGTGCCTTATAATAACCCCTTCATTTATCCACCACGTTGATGTTTTATCAAAGAGCAGAGAAGCAACGAGTTTCATACTTACTAATTATTAAAAAAAAGGCATATAATTTTGGTTGACAAATAATTCATCTTGTCAATATATGATAACCTGAAGACTTCAGTGTTAGGTCAAAACTTTACTTATTATTTCAAGTTCAAGACAACATTCTAGAACAAGAATAGCTTTTGGATATGTTTTGCCTGCTTCTAAGAGGAATCAAAGTTGTTTAAACTCAGCTAAGGTACATCTACAAATTGTTCTAGTATCACAGCAGTGTCTTCAGGACTCTGAGCACCTATTAAGGGTCTCTCTTCAATGCAACGAAATGCAACATTTCATATTTGTACCATTGTGGAGTGGGCCCTGCCAACTAAGGCATGAATATGCATGGCTTTGCAACCCTCCAGTCCCCTGCAATGTTCCAGTGCCCAGAACGAAATTGTTTATGGGAAACAGAAATTAAATCGGGTTAGTTCATTTCAAGCGATAGTCAATAAAAAAGAGGGCAGCTCAGAATGAAAAACAGAAACAGCTTGTTCCTTTCCAGAATCTCACAGATCCATGGGTAAGGCTCCTAGGTGTGGCTGCCATACTGGTACTAAAGACAGAAACTGGGAAGGTAGTAAAAGAAGCGAACAAGAACTCCAAACTCCACCCCAAATTCAGATCCAGGTTCTAAGAAGGGCTTCAAAATGTAATTATAGGCACTTGAAATTGTCCTTTTAATTTCTGTATTCAATTATTATGCTTTCACTGACTCTTATGAAAGAAAAAGAAAGAAAGGCATAACTGAGGCTGGAAGACTAGCAAAGAGATGAGGAAAGCACAGTCCTATTCTCTTTGTTGCACCTCTTTGCTATAGAAAACTCTCACTGCTTCTTTTGCAAACTTGAGAGAGGTCAAAAAAAGAAGAACAAATGTGACCCCTAGAAAATAATCTCTTTCATCCCCCTTGCTCTGCCAAGGATACACTTCTTGTCTTGCAAATGGAGCCGTTTGACAATCATTGCTCTCAGTGTCTGGTTAAGCTTCATCTTTGGTGCTAACAACTAGTGCACTTTTGACCTCCCTGTGCTGTCCTAGACATACAGTGGCAAAAAAGGTCAAGGAAGAACTTTTCCACAAAGATTATAGCCTGGCAAACCTTTTCCTCTGGGCCTCCTTAGAACTTGGATATTGGCCTTACTGGACTGATTTTAAGAAAATTCAAGGTTGCTCCAGTGTAAGCAAAGACTGTATCTCTTCTACTATTGCTGTGGAGCCCCCATACTAGTCCCCTTTCTGAGACACACTTTTCTTTACACTTTCTTCCATGTATTTATGGTCAGCTTTCTGTACCTTTCAAAAGGGAGGGGAATAAGAGTTTTTTGTTCTCTGCAAAAGTGTGGGCTTGTCTAGCCATGGTGAGAGCAAATGGTTGGGACAGGAGAAGTAAGTGCACTTTTTGGGATTACTAAATTATTCAGCTGCCCAAAGTTCATATACAAGCACTAGAAATACACAGAGTATTAAATCTATAAAAATGTTAAAGCTTCTGTTTTTACACTAATAAACACTGAGCCTTTCAGTAATGTCTTATATAAATACTCTTAACTCCTCATAGATTGTAAAACAAGTTAATACTGCAATAAAAATTTCATTTTTGTCTTAAGAAATATTAAAAGCTTAGTCTTGCACAAGTGGCAAGGAATTGAAATCCAGGTACTAGTCTATCATCTAATCTAGGAGAATTATCTGTAAGATCTATTTAAAGATCTTTTCCTGTAATTGTTTATTTTTTTCATGTTTATATTCTAATATACATGGTATGTTACAAATAAACTTGGTCTCTGTCATTAGCCAGTACTAAAGGGCAATTTTTCATTTGTTATTGCACTGTGAATTCAGCAACTTGAATTGTGAAAAAGACCTAAATTCTGCAAAATCTAGTGTTGGCAGCAATGATCACAAATTGCAATGCAAATTAAAATATATAGCCAGTAAATGTATTATTTAATTGATAAATTTCTTTAGAACACAGGCATTTATATTTCCTTTTTCCAAAATATTTACTGCAGTAGAAAGTAAAGATTTAATTATGAAATAAATTAAGTTTTAAACCTTCTATTTCTAACCAAACCGTGAAAGAGATTTCTATGTCTAGAATGAGATAATGAAAAATAGCAAGTAATATGCAACAACATAGCAAGCTTACCATATTTAAAGTGCTAGAATGCTACTTAGCCAAAAGTATTGGCAGGTGATGAAGTATAGTCTGGATGAAACTGCTATAGCACAAGGAAATCACTATGCCTTTTTTAAGCAGACAGTATGCAAAGGTGTTCAAAGATTTATACTAAGCAAAGGCGCTGCAATACTTCTTTCAGTCATTTGGCACACTTCAAACAGGTCCTGGCCATCTGATTCCTTAGGCAGATTCATCCCACTTCATTAGCTCTTTTATGAGTTCATATTAGCTGCTTCTGGTTTTCACCTCTGTAATGGAAAATTATCTAGCATAAAGACTGACTATTTATGGGACCACTGTGGCATTGGTTTACATCATAACAATACTGCCTTTTTTAAGCAACTAGTCTCATCCAGTTTCCCCTATTGTATCTTGTATCACCGCTTATTTGTTTATTTATACACTGCTTTGCCCTAGCGAATACAAGACCTCGCTATCCAGCTTTCATTTTCCAACACTGCAGAGGAAGAAATACTCAAAGAGCTTTTCCCCCTTTCATTCTAACCATGTTCTCTGTGTTGAGAACCTAATTTCCTGATATGCAAAGCAAACCATGAGCGTCTGTAGCCTGCTTTATGGTGCAGACATTACGAGTAGATGAAACAGCAAGAGCTCCCTTTTCAGAACCACTATTTATGGATCCTTGTGTAGGAACAGCTTGGCTTCTGTTCACTAAGATTATCACAATGAAATTACACTTAAGGACTTCAGACCTACTTTTACAAGTGGATGGCCATAAATGGAAGAACTTTATACTATGTAGTTTTGCTTCTTTTTAAAATTTGGCTGATGGGAAACATATAATGTGTTTATTTGAGAGAAGGAGTACAGAGGAAGTGTTGGGGGCTTGTTTGTTTTGACCTTTTAATAACAAACAGATATTCTCCCAAAAACTACTGTATTGTTACCTTTAGTGCAAGACAAAAATAACAATATAGGCACAAAAGAAGGACTGGGGGAAATTATTCAAATGAGATGTTCATTTTAACATTTCAGTGTATTGTCTCATTGGTAATGAAGCATAAGATAAAGACATTTTTATCCAAACTGATGTTTCAGCAAATAATATTGTAATGATATATTTACTGGGGAGTTTTAGATTCAAGTATATAACTGTAGACACTGCAATAGTTCTGTCAGTAGCCCACACCTACCTTGAGAAATCTTTTCCTTCATTGTGCAGAAGCCACACCAAATCACTCTACTCCATGTACTGGCTCATATATATCACTTATCAAATTCTGCTTTCCAAGGAACTGATCTGTGATTTCATTCTTTCTTATTAAAGACTGTCAGCTGCCATTCACCAGAGTGTCTGGGAAGTTTCTCTCACATTCTTAAGCCTTTGTTTTCCAGCACAACACACATATTCAGTGCTGAAAGTCAAGCTTTTCCCTAGAGGCCCATTTTTCCACAGCACCAGATCTCTATGTGTTTGTTGCAGATACTAAATAACTGCAGTTCTAATGCCTCTAAAAATGTCACGTCAAACTTCTTTTTAGAAGAGCTGGATGAAATCTCAGCTCCTGTTCACAGAAGCCAGGGTTCAGCTGTAGATCTGTTTTGATGAAATCTCAGCCTCTGTTCACAGATGCCAGTTGCAGAAGGTGAGACAGGGCAAACCAAGAGCATTGTTCTGGTAGTGGCAAGAGTGACAGGAAGTATGTTCCAGGAATTTTTTTTTGTCCTTGCATAAACTTCATGAGTATACAATAAAAAATAATTATTAGAATGTAGATTTCTAAGATTAACATGAACTTTAATCATTATTTTAATTTCAATCATCACTTTAATTTTACAAAGCTTAAGACATACTTTAAGATATATTTCATTAGTATGTTTACTGTCATAGTAAGGATCAGTAAAGATAAGTACTACTGATCACCATTGAAAAACCATATCAAAATAATTTTAGTGTATATCGTATCCTAAAAGAGCCACCTGAATCTTTGTGTGAGGATATACAAGTTCGCTTGCAGTTGAAACTATATAGGTTTTTCCTAGGAAAATTTAAAAATTAAGAATTCCAGTCACATGCAAAACATAGTTTCTCTCTGGGCTTCTTTTAAAGACTCATGAAATAAAAGTCCTTGTACAGAATTGTCTTGAATGAAAAAAAACTCCAAGTGCATATTATTGCATAAAACTTTCAAAGTACCATGAAAGTCTAAGACAAATATAATTATTATTATCGGTTTATCACCTAAAACATGTTGTAGCAAATGTCATTATATCAGATCAGTTTGAAAACAGTTTTCCATTTCGCACTTTGTTTGACAAGGTGACTCATTGTGTAGAGCAGTTTAAGATGTCAGTCCCCATGGAAAGAATTGAGTTGTACTGATGTGCTCATGAGCATTCCTCCATCAATGTATATGATTAAGGAAGGTCTATTCTTCTGAAATATTGTTATCCAATTGGCCTGAAATATGAGTGTTTTGTTTATTGACCTATAATTTATCACAGTCAACTCCTTCTGGCTAAGCATGTAAATGTTAAATGCAACATATGAAAAGCTGGTTATAATTATCCACAAAATCATAATTGTGATTTTTTTTATGCTACAACACAATGGCTTGTCAAATAATTGAAATAATTTGGTTCTGACAACACATCTTCATTTTCAACAGTGGAATGACGAGTAAGGAAAAGATATCCAGACATTTTCTATACATTTTGTATGCGTCTTGAGCCTGTCATTGTCTCATTTTGGATTGCCTCAGAGAAAGATAGAAATCTTCCATCTTGCTTTAGTAATTTTTTCATTGAGTTTGGGAAATTTCTCCTGTCCTTTCAGCAGACAACAGATTTCATCATGGAGAATGAAGTTTGATCTCCATTGTCATTCATTTGGGCTAACCTCTTCTTTTGGCGCATCTCCCTATTCTATATTTACACTACTTTACAATCCCACTAAACTATTTGACTCAATAATTTCTTGAAAAAAATGAAATTCCACAGATTAATGATCTATCATGTGAAGGAATATAGTATCTCTTTCCATCATGTCTGAATTCACTACCTGTCCATTTCCACAACTGACTTGTTATTGTGGGGCTAGGAAAAGAAGAAAGACAGATTTGTGTTAACCAAACCATTCATTATTTTGAATGCTATCATGTCTATTACGTTACAAAATGCTATCAAATAGTTCTATACTATAGGCATAAATCAAATTTCCTTCTCCCTCTCCCTCCATTCTTCTCCCATTTCCCTTTCCTTTCCTTGCGTTTCCTTGCCTCACCTTGCCTCACCTTTCCCTGCCCTGCCTTGCCTTGCCTTTCTCACATATTCTACTTCCACACAGGAAATATTTCTATTTCTGCATGCACTATATGGTATGGCTGAGGACTAAGGTGCTGATATACTTGCTGCCTTTGTCTTCCCATCTTACTGTGGCCATAAAGAGTGGTGAGTGGCATGGAAATATGTACTAACAAATTACAGTTTGACTTTTCTCACAGCTGACAATAATTACTAAGAACACATCCCTCCCCCTCCAAAGAAATCACACAGATACCCCTCCCCCTCCAAGAAGAAACCTCCTCTTTAACACCCTGTGTTTAATGCAATCAAATGTTAATTAACTGACAATGGTACACCTGATTGATATGCTTGGCATAACTGAACAGCAGATTCAGAAAAATGAGTATTCATGAATAGTATCACTTTACACTTTCCAATAACAAGTCTAGCAATAAAGATAAATCTGTTTCAAAACAGTGTATGCTCCTATCATTCTACAAATATTTTAACCAAAGCTAGTTCCCATCAACCATCCTTGAGGCTCCACCTCCTCCTCTGCTTCTCTTTTCTTTTTCTTTTATCAGCCAGCATGACATTTCCTGATCTGAATCCTCCCTCCAGCCTAGCTGGCACAGCTTCAGCATCATGTATCTCCAGTAATATTTGTACTCTAAAATTACTGAGTTATACAATTCTAACTTCACTTTTAACTTAGCTTATTCCCCCACTCACCAGAAATAAAATAATACTACTTGCTATTGCAAAGGGAATTCCATTTTTAAAGCAGCAAAGCACTTAGAATTCCTCCTGTCAGCCACTTACTCTTCTCTCCAAGCTGCTATGGCTCTGGTGCCACTTGGCCACCTTTTAAAGCATTACCTGTAAATTGTCCTTACAAACACACTTTGCAAACCCTTCATTTAGTTCTTGAGTTGTGCAAGAAGAAAAGGTATGAGTGGAGAACTGTGCAGCTTGGAAGACAGGGGGATAAGATGCAGAAATATATAAAATGAGCAGCAGCAGGTTTGAGAAACATTTATGTGCCCATTTAAGGCAAACTCCTTACAGAGGAAGCTTTCTTTAGTAGTCATATTAACAGTGGAAAATGGAGCTCTATGTGCATGAAAAGCTTTTTAAAGGCTTTGCCTCCACAAAATATGGCCAAAAGCTGCACTGATCAGCTAAGCTGGCACAGATAGCAACCCAACAGAACTATGACATCAGGTTGTTTTTTTGATTCATGAGACCATTTCAACCACTGAAAAGACATTTCCATAATCTTTTCAATACTTTGAATAGCCCTACTTTGAGGTAAGTAAAGCAAAACCTGTAGATAGGCACAGATTTGTCTAACATCAGTGTGTCAAGATAAATAATGATCAGTTAATAGAACTACAATAATGCTAGTCAACTTAGAGTATTCTTGATTAAACCACTGGCAGGGACTACTGGGGTTCATGGAATAATTACTTTTTTGTTTTCTTTTCCACTTATAATTTTTTGTCTGCCATTGTGTATTATTTAAGATCTGCTTGCTACAATTTCTTTTTCAAGCTTGTTAGAGGCAGATGTTTCTCAGCTCAAATTTGGTCCTCTTCCTTATGAAGAAACAACCAAACCCATGCCCTCTAAAGTGAATTCTAGATTCAGGCTTTTTATTCAAGAGCTACAGAGCAGAAATTCAGGTATATATGCACCATAGCCTGTATGAGAAATTGACATACCACCTTGCCTAAGGGCATGTTATTTTCAGTAGCACTTATCTCCCCATGAAAAAAAAAAAAGATTTGGAATATACAGTTGATGTTGTCTAGCAGTTCTTCCAAAGTCTGATTTTTTCATTCTGTAAATGAAGTGCATCAAGAATAGTTTGTGTTTTTCCACTATTTCTTGAAATCTTGTCAAACATGTTTTCCTTTCCCTGTCACTCTCCTAATGTTTGGAAAATGCTACAACTAGATCCTTGCTGCATTCAAAACATCCTTACACTAATTGCAAGAAAGAGAAAAATCTTAAAAATATTCCATGTGTTTTAAAGATTATTTTCCCTTCCACTTCCAGAATGTGACAGAGACACGGGCTCAACATCAGGCAGAGGTAAAAACATTTACTTATCTAACTGTTCTTTTCATACCATATTTAATTTAATTTTAATTATGATATAATTCTGTATTTCTTGTAAATTTTAATAATTAGTTTGACAATACCTAGGATATCACAGTAATATTTGTACTCTAAAATTACTGATTTATACAATTCTAACTTCAGTTTTAACTTAGCTTATTTCTCCACTCACCAGAAATAAAGTAATACTACTTGCTATTGCAAAGGAAATTCCATTTTTAAAGCACTGGAGCACTTAGAATTCCTCCAGTACATAGACTTAAGTAATGCCAAGTTCACTTATGGCATAGTCCTTTAAGGCATTTCTAATATCAGGGATGAACATGTATTTACTGAGCAAACAGTAGTCATATGAAAAATGTAAGCTTTTCAGGATGGTAGAAAAGGCGCAAAAGACAGGGCAACTGAAAAATCAGACATACAGCACTGAAGGCAATAGATCAGATGTCATTTATTGGCCAAAATCCCTCTCAAAGTGATGCTATTATTAGGAATAAGTTTGTAAAAATTTGTCAGTGAAGGAGATTGGCTTGGCTAAGAACTTGACATCCCTGTTAATCCTCCTGAGCCAAGTATTAGTACAGTCTGGCCTAAACATTAGTAACCCCTTTTCTGTGCACAACAGCAGAAGAAAATTTACAAGATTGTTCCTGATGTTTTCCGGCCAAAAAAGAAAAGGCAAAAAAACCAAAAGTAGCCCTCTTACCAGATACATGATATTCAAAATATGTTGTTTTCCTCAACACAGGGGAATTGGAACGAAACGCTAAAGTATGTGGTGTGGAAGGCTATGTAATCTGTGCATCCTGTTACCAAGGAGGAAGGTCGAGATGTTGTCTAAATGAGTAACTCTTTATTTGAGTTTATTGCAAACCAAACAGGAACAATTTCAGTATATTTTCTTGTGTTTGTATGCTGATATGTACATATGTATAAAATGAACAGCACAAACAACTGTAAGAACATGGAGATACCACCTGGCTTTCTTACCAGTACAGTGGTAGAGAGGCAGTGTTCCACTAAAAGTCTTTTTCTTGTCTTGGGAAAAATGCAAACCATTATGTGAGAAAGACAGGGAACAAGGCTTAGAAGGCTATCTATATTTAAAATGAATATGATTGCAAAAACCATTTTATATTGTAGTCCCAGGCTTGTGTTTTAGCCCTAGTGTTAGTGTGCACTGCCTTTGCTTAGAGCTGGAGAGCTCTGGCTCTCTGTGGGAAGAATGTGAAGTAGGCAGGAAAAGCAGATCCATGTGTCAGGGCCATTGCTGTCAAATGGTTTCCTCACACATTGCAGATGTTGTTCAAGCATGAGCCAGGGAGTGTGTGGAATAAAAAGCAGCCTATGGAACTTTAGTAGGGAATAAATTCTGCAGAAAGCCTGCAGCATTCTTCTGCACCACAAAAGAATTTCACCAGCAGAGGATGAGTTCTGTACAGGACTCTCTGCATGGCCTGATCTTGGAGGTACTCTTGGTATATCAACACTAGTTTTACACCATACCAATATTTTCCTTTAGGAAATTGCAAGAAGTGCCAATACAATATGGTCATAAGCATGACTTATGCTAAGACAGGAAACAGTCCTGTGGATTATATACATCAGCGTTTTACTTTAGAAATCAATTTTTATTGACAACAAAGTCAATTCTGAGAATAAAAATTTTAAAAGGGTAAATCTTCTAGCCAAAAATGGAGTAGTTGATAATGATGGGTCTTGTGTCACAGTCATAAAAATGATGACTATATCTCATGAGACCAAATAATATAGATTTGGGATTACTGGTGAAATTAAAATGTTCCAGTCTCTTGGAAAGGAACACAGAAATTTGAGTTGTGACCATATAATATTCCGGATATTGTATGATGAATATGGGGTTTATTGATTTGACAAGTAATACTGTTTTCCCCCAGGAAAAAAGTGAATTTGTGGCAAATGGCCTAATAGAATGGTACAAGTAATTGATGGAGTTCTGCACAGTCTGTTGGGTGAGATGACAGATCTGAAAAGCCTCAGACTTATGAGTTTGCCTGTTGTCACAGTGTAAGGTATGACTATAGTCAAAGTAAGTTTAAAAAAATACAGCATAAACCAGAAAATGATAGGGAGAAAAGAAGAATAATTTTAAACTCAATTCCTCTGTCAAGATCATTTAAAAATCATGGTTGAGATAACTCATAAATGAACATAATTGTCACTGCAAAAATTCTACTAAAATTAGGAGTTATATTTTGAATTATTTTATAAATACATATCTTAAAAATATTTCAAATATAATTAAGTGGTCTTTAGCTATATTGTTATACATTTTAGGTAATTATAGATTAACCTGTTAGACTTGCACATGGTAGAAGATATGTAAGTGCAGAAATCTCTCAGATTCAAAAGTTTCACACAGTAAATACTTCTTATTATTTATTCTTTTAGAATTGCTACTGCTGCCCTACACACCTGCCTAAGGCTACACTGTGGAAATTTAAATTGAGAGACAAATAATTTGCCTCTTGCAGTAATAGGAAGCTGTTAATAATTTGGAAAACATGAGATTGTTTTTAAATACCTGTTACTTCAGTGTTGTATGAATATATCTCCTGGTCAGTGTAGTTTCTCTAAGCTTGTCAAACTGATGCACACTTTTTAAAGGAGGAGTGTTGAAGCTTTTTGTAAAAACATTTTTATACTTGGAAAAATAATGATTAAAGGTGGCATCAGAGGGCATTGCTTGTCTTTTAAATTCCTTGACATTCCTTCCCAATAGTGTTTTTAGGAGAAGAATGCCATGTTTTCAGAGTTAAGCTTATAAAGCTGGCTGGCTGGCTTTTTTTGGCCACTCAAAATAGTTTTAGCACAATATAAAAACACTTCAAATGTACAATCTAAGTCACCAAAACAGCCAACTGCTAGAGTGTCTAGATAGGGAGAGCTGATTCAATATAATTATGTAAATGAATGAAATTTTAAGAATTGGACAACAAACTGTTACTGATAAACAATGAAAATATTCCTATAAAATACTATATAAGATACTAAATATTTGTGTCTCCTTGTTTGGCCCAAAATACCTGCAGAATCTTTAATGACAAAGTTCTTTACCTCTGAGTTAGTTAATACATATCTTCACCAGTTAAGAAGTCATGTATCTCTAGGAAATATTTGCAAAGAAAACCATATTCTTCTGAATTTTGATGAAGCATTCTGTGCTTGGAACGCAGGTAAAACAGATCACCAATTCTGCTTTATTTTTTCCCCAATAAACTATGTTTATTATGCCAATTCTAATTACCATGCAATCTAATGATTTTAAGGCTTATAATTTCCACATCACTGGACATCACAAACATGAAAGCATTTTATACTGTCATTATACATCAATGTTTGCAGTTGGTTATACATATATACAGAAATTATTCACACATCTTAACCTTGCTATTTCCTCCTTTCAAACCAACATAATTTTACTGTGAAAGCAGCTTTTTAATAAATGGTATAAGAAATACAGCAAGGCACACATTTTTTAAAAACTTTTTTTCTCATTACCACCTCAAGAAGCATAAAAACCCAAAATGCAATACTTAATTCAGTAGAATGTCAACAGTTTCTAATATACAACACTATGTAGTTGTTTCTTGAAGTGTTGCATAGATTAAATTTTTAAATTCAATAAATAAAATGCCATTTATTTTAATTGCTTAATTTTTAGATGTATTGAATCAGGAGGACCAATGACTTCTTTTTGCTGCAATCCAACAAAATAGTCACTTTAAAAGCAAAATAGTTTCAATAAACTTATGCATTATACAGATAAATATTAAATTTGTTACATAAAATAGAAGAGTATTGACAGGTACAATTCGGAAAAGATGAACCAGGCTGATCGTGAATTCTATAGAACTTTAACGAACAGAACCACTGATAAGTAGCACAGGAGCATCCAATTTAGGAAGGGAAGGTCATTAGAGGTAGCTTGGGAGTGGAATCCGTATGAAAGCAAATGGCCTTGCTACAATAAAAATGATCACTGAAATAGGAATAGCATATGCAGCCTGACCACAAAGCCAACATGGACAAACCACATTTGGAAAAAAAATTTGTCTTGGGAGTCAGTCTAATGAAAGGCAGTGATACAATGGAATTGGAGGTCATCCCAGGGTTTACAGGATGAACCTGCACCTGAATTGCAGCCAAGTTTCTAAAAGGAAACAAAAAAGTAATAGTAGGTTACAGAAAATGAAGTTTTATTTTCCAAACATAGGTCTTCCAGAACAATAATAGATAGCCATTAATGGTCACATTCCAGAGCCTTTAATGCAGAAGCATACAGTAGGCAAACAATGACTATTAATAGCCTGAGGTACAAGTTAGTGTAAAAAAATGAACTGATGTAGAAAAGTCACTGATTTTCATAAAGACTGTTTTTCTAAAGAAACAAGGGTATTCATCACATCAGACGTTTTCCCTGGATCTTGTCTTCATCCTTACCTGCAAACTTACCTTCAGCACACTCAGAAGTGCACCAACCAATGAAAACATAGAAATTTTCAAAAGTCAAGCAACAAAAAGATCTATCCAACAATTATTTTAATATTTGTGCAAACATATATAATGGGACTTCAATGGAGAGGAGGAAAAGATTGTCACAGAAGTGGTCCGTGAATAGAATTGTCAGTGTCATCACTGCATTTTTAAATTGTAAATAGCTATTTAGACATTTCTAGTACCAGCAAGGAGTTGAATTTGCATCCTACAGAATTATCCAGCTCAGAGTTTAGAGTTAAACTATTCAACAAAGAGCATTGGCTTATGATGAGAATTATGAAAAAATAACTGTCAGAATACAGCTCAAAGATTAGTGCAAAGTACATCTCATAGGCATTTCCTAGGAGGCACTCCAGACATGCATTATGTGCCTTCCAAGTTAAGCAGGAATATCTGGATCTATCCAGTTACCATCTCCTTTGATCTTCTTTGCTGTAACTGACCACATTCCTCCCCATTTATACGAGAAATACACTTACTTGGAAATAGTGAAAAGCTCAACCATCTGTTTAGATATTAATGAAGAACTGATCTGAATAAAGGGGAAGATTGTATCAAAAGCTTTCTACAGTTCTGGCATGAGTAAGAAAAGTCTCACTGATGGATTATGTCAAGTTTTTCAAAAATTATGTAATTCATAGATTTCAATACATGATTCTCTCTTTATTTAGCTTTTTTAAAATCGGGTATTGTAAGGAGCTAAAAAGTCAGACTGTTTTAAACTCTATAAAGAAACTTTATATTATTTACTTCCCTATAAAAATCTCTAGGGAAAAAAAAAAGTAAGCAAACATTTAGATTATTATTGTAGTTCCAGTCTCTAAAAGTAAATTAATATATAATAACTATTATGTAAACTTGTTTTTTGTTTTTTTTTTTCTGTAGTAAATAAATAGCTAACAGTCCTTTGCATTTATGCACCATCTTTTATCTGTGGATCTCAAAATACTTTTAAGTAAATAAGCTATTCTTCATAGGTCCCATTGATCATTATTCTCATTATCTTGTTGCTAAAAAAACTGAGACAAGGAAGGAAAAAGTCATACAAAAAATCTATTGCTGAGCAGGAAATAACAGTCAGGCTCTTTGAGCATCAGTGCTGGGTTTCTCCTGGTGATAATAAGTGGCAGAATATTCTATCTAATATTGCAGCACTGTCCGATAAAATCAATTTAGTTTTCTTAAGTGCAAGTAAATTATTTTTCCCTTAAATTAAGTTAAAACCTAAATTTAAATTACAGAAGTAAGGAAATAGCTTTTTGGATTTACTTGTAAGAACTAACAGATTACACCCAGAATTCTAAGGCATCCTCTGGAAAAGACTTTGGATAAAACACATAAATGTCCTGAATGTATTGATCTCTATGCATATTGAATTTGTAACTGAAAGTTCCCATCCCAGTTGGTGAGTCATGGGTCACAGTGACAGCAGAAGATCACATGATCTCATGTACAGATAGATCTTTCAAGGTGACCCCTAACTGAGAAATAAAATCAGCATAGTTTTATGAGCACCTCTGTTGGAGAACTCCATGTTGGCTCATGTGAAAGACTAGTCAGTGCTGTCAGAGATATTTTTGAGCCTGCCCATAGAATTGTTATAATTTTCCCACAATGGTTTGTTTGGGTTTTTTTTGTAGCACACTGTTAAACAACAGGATTGCAATATTTGACAAAAATATTTATTCACTATTAGTTTTATTCTCCTGTACAGCCAAAGTAAATACTAAAACAGTACAAAATCAACCTACATTTGAAACCATGCCTTTTTCAGCTTTGAATTCTCATTATACATTTAAGGTACACATATACTATAGATTTTTTTCTTTCTAAGTATTGCAGCTACACATGGAATTACACATTTAAATGAGCTTACAGCACAGGTGCTTCAGGAAAAATAATGGTGTTTGCCATTTATCTTTCAAATTAAATAATGTGTTTTTAAATAGTAACTTTTTTCATAATACACTTATGGGAACAACATTTATCTGTCACATTTTAAAAGATGTATTAGTAATAAATGTAAATTACCTTTGGAAAATCAGTAATTAGCCTCATCAAAAAATAAACAATCTGCCACCAAAAAGATAATCTTTAGCATAGTTAAGTATAATAACTGTTATTTGAATAAGTTAACAAATTAGGATAGATTGCTTCTGTAATTCATTCCCCATAGCATGAGAGATGAAGTTAAAGCATCAAGCTTGTGAATGGGGGAAGGGAGCTCAGACTTTAGTGAAACCAAACCTAGCAGCTCATATTTTTATTTTTGGTGTGTCAGAGATAAACTATATGTATTCTAGAACTTTACTACTGGGAATGATACAGTACATAGTTCCCAAGGAAGTAATGCTATATGTACAAGTTAAGAACCAGTGTATCTTCCTGTGTAGAAAAGGTGGGAATGTAGTGTGAAGGGCTTTGTTCTCTTAAAATAATATGTTAACCCCTGGGCAAAAGTGGAAGCTATAACATAACCCTATTAAGTTGTTGTATACAGATTCTGCATTATATTTTATTGCATTGTGGGACATTTATTATTAAATCTATTCTGCATGTCCAATCTTAGTCCTCACACAAACTGCATATTTTTTATATCCAGTCTTATAAATAAAACCATTTGGCTATCATGCAAGTAACTATGAAGTTCTGAAGAGTGAGGTAAGTTTATGCAGTATTTTGAGATCCTCAGAGGAAAAGTATTGATAAATTGAAAAGACATGTCATTATCTTCATCAGTGAAAGAATGAGAACAAGGATAAAATCACACTCACTACAGCAAGCATTTTTCCTCAAAATAATATTATAAAAATGAGTGAAAAAATAAGAAAACTAATAAAACAGTAACTTGGAAAGCTTATGTTTACATCATTTTCAGTTAACAACCTCAGACTTTTGTCATCATCTCAATTTCCAGATAGAGGCTTCTATATATACCTAATCCATTGAATTTAATTCTAGAATACATAATATCATCTGTGACTTTTGTAATTCATAGTTGATTTCCATTACTTCTCCAGTTGTTTGGATGTGTCCAAGTATTAGCCTAATTGGTAATCAGCAGGTCATGATAGCCTATTTCAAAGCCATTCCAGAAATATCCTCTTTGCTATGATGGTTCCAAGATAATGCATTAGTCAGAGATGTGTTGAGATAGCGGCAAGCTATTGTTGTCATAACCTAAAGGCTTTGCTAGATATATATACATGAATGTGAATGCTGGGTAAACAACCAATAAATGAAAAGCCCAAAGCATAGTAATATAACACACCAAAATCAAAAATGAGGAAGTTAGATCTCTAAGAGCAGCAAAGAAATGTATTTTTTATAAATCAGATGAGATCCTCTGCTACAGCTACATGGTTTGCAACAGGAGAGTACTAATGGTTTCCATGGGCAGTGATGAATAACAGCCTTTTCTCCTGGCAACATCATGGAATCATAGCATAACTTAGGTTGGAAGGAAACTTGAACATCAACTGGTCCAACCTCCTGTTCAAAGGAAGGCTGTTTTCAAAGGTAGAAAAGAATATTCAGGGCCACATCCACTTGAATTTTGAAAATCTCCACAGGTGGAGATTCAAGAACTTCTCAGGGAAACCTGTCCCATGCTTAGCCTTGTGTTTTATTGAAATTCCCTTGCTACAGCTTCTGGCAAGCAGTGGCATTTGGAATTGGATTGGCATCTGAGTTGCCATTCTGGCTGTGGTCTACTGGAGGAGTGTTTCCAAAGACTAATGGCATTTGATAGAGCTGTGCTGGCTTTTGGGTCACCAAACTAGTGAGACTCAAAGGAGCAATGCTGCATGCTAGGAGCTGATCCAAAAGTTGCTTTGGAGATCCTCATCTGTTGTTAAATGTGCAGTTATTGTTCGACATTTATGTGAGGTGAGAAAGTCCAGATTTGAACCACTTTCAAACATTGGTAGAGATCAGGACCACCTTTTTACCTTAGGTTCCACCATCTCATTCATGTTTCAAAATGCTTACCACAAAATAGAACCAAAGGTTGCAGTACTGCTAGTTGACTATCAGTTTCCATCTCCATTACCCTCACATTATACACTTTCAGGAAGTTGTAAAGATTTGTTGTTTTGGCAACCTCAGCTTTTGGCCTAACATTCTGTTGTAAGAATTGTGTTCTTAATAGTGGCTTACTGAATTTAGAGCATGGTAAACTGACAACAAGAGATGACTTATTATCTCTCTATTCTCCAGTCTGCTTAGCCATTCTTCATGGTTTGTCTGGAAATATTGTAGAACTCACTAGTTAAATAAATTAGTTCTTGTAGAACTGGAAGTTCAGCTTCACCAAATGCTTTTGAATTCCTCCTAAGACCAGCTGACTGCAGAGAAAGGCATCAATAAGCAGAGCTGGTTTCTGGTTCCCTCAGCTGAGGATGGAAAGGAGGCTGATATATTATGTTTGAAGAATTCCCAGGTTCTGCAAGATAGCAGACTTGTTCCAGAAGGGAGCAGCTCCAGTCAGTGCAAAGCCAAAGGGCAGAAAGCAATTAGTATTCACTGCATTTGTTGACTAGTGGCATGTAAACTGGGATTATAGTGTAATCAAAACAAACGATATAGCACTATCATGAAACAGAATCCCCGGCTGATGACTCACCTCCTTTCATTGTACAAAAAAGTTTAAAAAAAAAAAAAAAGTAAAAAAAAGGTGCAACTTGTAGAGTACATACCTGTTTTTAGAATAATCTATGTGCCTGGAGAGGGTTACATTCTATCTGTGCATATTTATATGTCTGTCCTTATGAAGTTTCAGGAGATTTTCTTCACAAGTAAGAGTTTTTCTGTTCTGATGCAAAAAATCCTTTTTCTGTGAATGGCCAAGCTTTATCTGAAACTCTGTAGCTGAAGCCTCTTCAGAAGCAGCAACACATCCTTTTTTCTCTGCTGTTCCAGGTGATTTTCCTGCACTATTCTCTTTAGTGCTGATTTCTGGAGAATTCTTTTCCAAACTTTCAGTTTTTCCATCTGAAAACAGCAAATTATCATCAGCATTTTTCAAATTGCTTGATGCACAATGTTTGTTAGTATTTGGAACATTTATATCATTGCCATCCCCACATAAGAAAGATAAATCCCTACCTTCAGAAGAAGTTTTAACTTCTAATGACTCTGGAGCCACTTCACCTAGTGACTCCACAGATGTTTCAGAAATAGGGTTAGAAATAGGTTGCTGCTGCTCTACTTGTGCTTCAGAAGAACCATTAGAAATAGACTGCTGCTGCTGCTCAACCCGTTCTTCCTCAGGACAGGCTTCAAAGAAGCATTCAATATTTTCTCTCTCATCTGTGAAATCCAGTGGCACAGGAGTGCTGCTCTTTTCCTCTATGTATTTGATTACCTCTCCACAGTCACTATCATGAGAAGAAAGTGAAAGATAAGAATAGAAGTCCCCTTTTCTTAGCTGGATGGGTCTGTGAGAGTGTTCTAACACTTTTTCCTTGATCTGTGCTAATGAAGCTGGAGCAGATGACTCACATTCTGGTTGTGACTTACTTTTCAAAGCTGTTGATGCCATGTCTATTATCTCCCTCACAAAATTGTGTACTGAGCCGTCTTCCATGGTTTTTTTATCAAAATCAGCCGATTCACAGTTACAGCACAAATCAAGACCATTGGCTGATGAGTTGCATTCTACTTCACTGGATTTCAAGGCTGCACAGCAATCAGGAATTTTTTCAGTGTTTATTCTATGCTGTTGACAATTAGGTAAGGATGGCTGTAAAGCTGTGTCCTGTGCACCTACAGAATTAATTTCTGAGGAAGATTCAAGGCAAGGCTTTTTTGCAGGAGAGGAAGGAACAGAGTGATGATCAGGCTGAAGATGACTTTGACATTCTCTTGGAGAGCTTCTGGATCCAGCTGAGGACAGAACAGTCTCCTTGCCATCCATATGTGAATCATCTGAACTATCTGTAAATGCTTCACAGACACCACATTCATTTTCAGCTTCTCTGACATCAAGTGATGCATGAGTTTTGAGGGTTGCTGCTACTTTAACAAGACCTTCCTTTTGACTGCCAAGAGTATTTTCAACATTGCCATTCTCCATATCATCCACAAGCTGATCCTTCACAACCTGAGAGATGTCTTTCATTGGATGACTCTTTGTCCCTTTTTCATGGTCACGTGGTATATTCTTACTATTGCCATTATTTTCTGATATTTTCTGTACTGAACCATTCAATAGTGTTTCAATGTTTAATGTATCTGTGGCTTTTGATGTCTCATTACAAACTTCTTTACTGCGCTGAATTTCATCACTGAGGTTACTTTTTCTCTTCTCCCTTGTCAAGGAAAATTTTGGTCTAATCCAGGTTTGGAGTTCATTTTTTATATAATCAAGTCCTGAAATTAAATTGCATTCTTCATAAATATCCTCATCAGTTGCTATACTGGAGTCATCATCTTCATCTTTGATACCTAGCTCTTCCTCAGTTAAGGTAAGGGTGGAACTTGAAAGCAAATCACTGTCATCTTCATCATCAGTACAAGCAGAAGTGCAGGAGACATTAACAATCATGCTGACATTGACATCGCTCTCATCAGCTACAGATCTATTAAGATGTTTTCTAAATGATGCATTTGAATCTGGTATTTTATTTCTGTGTAGTACAATGTCTTCAGAGCAGAGAGAAAGATCCTCACTGCTGCTGAGTTCAGTGAGAGAAGCTGCTGAATCTTCATTGACTGAAGATGCAATATCTAGAGACATCTGTCCAGTAAAAGACATTTTTTGAGAGCTACTTTGGAGTGTTATATCAGAGATGCTTCGCTTTATTTTTTGAGCTGAAGGACTCTGGATATTCTCTAAGCGATTCAAAAGATCTAATGTCCTTTTACTGAGCTCTCCAACAGAATCACTGCTTGCGCTTATGTCTCCAGAGCCATGATGACTAAAAAGGTCTTCGTTGCTTTTGTAGGAAGTCAGCCAGCTCTCCAAAGAGGTGCTTCGCTGAAGACCATCTCCACTTTTAAAAATACCTGAGCTGAACAAATCACCTACTACAGACAGAGATTCTAAAGAAGAACTATGAGATAAAGTTGAAACCTGTCTTATATTCTCTGTAACAGGTAATTTTCTTACAGTTTCTGTGGATTTACAGGAATTGGGATCTGATTCTCCACAGATATTTGCCAGGGTATGATCATGAATAAACCCATCTGGTTGTGACTCTCCAGACTTATGTTCAGATTTGCCAGGTATTTTGTCAAAACAAAAGTCATGAAACAAACTACCCTCTGTATGTGTCTTTTCAATCTGTGATTGTTTGATTATCTCTGGTAATTTGAATTTGGAGCCTTGAAGATATGAGTAATCATAAAATGTAAACACTTCATGTTTTCCTTGCAATTCTTCTAGACAACCAGGGTTAGACATGGTAATGCTGTCCAAATTCTCATCATTTTCACTTCCACAATATGCAGAAGGAGCCAATTGGAAATCATCTGAAAGACTAGTATGATCTTCTTCATCTTGCTTTAGTTTTGGTTTTATTACATCATCCACTTGACTTTCCACATGCCCAATTTCAGGATTACTCTGACTGCTTTCAATATCATTTATCAAAAAAATTTCTGAATTATTAGTGGTTTCTGTATCACATTCACTCACTATCCCACTCTCACTCTCAGAATGCCTGCTTATGTTTCCACTCTGATACATGTAGTTATACGGTTTTGCCAATGTGGTCCCTCCTATTAGATCTGGCAGGGATTTGGTAGATGAAAATGATGAGTCTTTACTAAGACTTTTGTTTAAAATGTTAGACTGCATTACATCTGAGAGTCTGGATGTTTTTTTCAAAAAAGGCATATGTTTTTTTTCTGACAATTCAATATTATGAAGACTATAGACCTGATAGATGTGAGGATTTGGAGGGGAAGTAATGTTGGGAGAATAAAGAGGAATTCCACGATTAGTGATATTTTCATCTTCATTCACATCATTATCACCACATTCTTCTGAAGCAGGTTTCTGGTTTAGATCATCCTTGAGCTCCTGATCAGGATCACTTAAGTCTTCGTGAATACTGATCAGCTTATTACTTATGTCAGTTTCATCCCATTCTAGTGCATCTTCACTTGGACCATTTAGATCCATCAAACTGGGATCAATAACATTTAGGGGCTCCTGTAAAAGAAAAAGTCAAAGATTAAAAATATTTACAGCTGTACTTGAAATGTGCTTCCATTGAAATCATGTAAGTTAATGGAAGTAAAGTGCATTTTTGGAACAGTGATCACTAATAGCCTTTTAATTTTGTTACCTCTTGTGTGCTATTACAATGATCAATTAAAATGAAACTTATTACATTTTGAAAGATTTCTTAGATTTCTTAGTTTTTTCTTCTTATTTAATGTCAAAATATAATACAGAAATTTGAATTTTCTTTAATATTCATTAATGGTGGTTGGTCACTTTATATATAGTAAGTTTTAACTAAGAATCACACAGGAGTGTGTTAGTAAAAAACATGCAATTGTGTTGGATATATGAAAATCTCTCTTAGCCTGCTTAAGTTTAAAATAGTTAATATATAAAGGGTATAAGAAAGGATTTTTGAAATGTTTATAACAAACTTCATTGTCAATTTTAAAACAACAGATCATAAATTCTTGATGAATTTTTTATTAAAATTTGTATCTATTCTTTACTTGATAATAAAGGCAGTAAAAATAACAAGTAAGACTAATGAATGTTAATATCTTCAGCTGAAAAACTAAGTACTATATGAGTTTCAAAAAATGCCTGCCCTGGTACCTTTCTCTGGAAAAAGACTGACAAACAAATGAGCTAAACTTAATTTTCTTTTTTAAGGACTTTCGTAACTTTCCAATAATGTTTGTTATTATGACTCAGAACATATGATAACAAGAATTGTTCCTTCTAGAAATGTGTGGAAGAGGAAGAACACCTTGACAACTTTTCTCACTCAAATGTGATTTGTCGAGTGGCCAACCAAACCATTTTAAGCCCTTGAAAACAAGACTGAAATGGTCCCTGATTTGGGGGCTGAGCACAAATTAATTTCACTTTACTTTTGTATTTACTGAGAGGCCTCCATATTAGAGAAGGCATTGCTTATACAAGGAGTCTTGTAATAGAACTGTTGACTAATGTTGAATTCTTCAGTTTAAATCATCTGACCAGCTGAACAGTGATCACTGTATCCAGAAACACAAACACTTCTTCCAAGAAAACCTTTCAACTCTGATCACTTGCTTTCTCTAATTTTCTTTGAGTAAGTGTTGTTTTGCAAATACAGCATTGACATCATGCCAAATAGCAAGAGCAAATCCCAGCAAACATAAAGCAGATAAAATGAGGCTGTACTCCAACGAAGTGCAGTTCTGCACAACTTAGTCACTGACTTAGATTCATCAAGACTCGGCCAAGGTTAATTGTGCAGGGAAAGGCACGTACTTCTGACTTTGACTCTCAGCTGGAAACTCTCTTTGAAGTAAGA
Source organism: Coloeus monedula (assembly GCF_965178545.1). Lineage (NCBI taxonomy): Eukaryota > Metazoa > Chordata > Aves > Passeriformes > Corvidae > Coloeus > Coloeus monedula. The sequence goes on along the minus strand of NC_138786.1, from coordinate 38,163,887 downwards.
ACTAAAGCTGCTCAGCCCTTTTGTGAGCTCAATAGTTAGGACACTGATTTTGGGCATGGGACACTTTGTCAGACTGGGCATAAGAGATATGAACCAAGCTATTCTCTCAGGAGAAGCCCTATCTACATGCTGTTCTGAAAAGAAGCTTGTTTGTCCTGTGTCATTTTGCATAAAACAATTAAATATTAATTTGGTCATAGATAGATGAGGAGAATTTTGTCCTGCAGTGCTGTGTTTGTCATGTTTGACCTGCAAGAGACACAGACAGTGCCAAACCTCTGCTCCAGTGACTATTTAATTATGGATATAGGTGGCATTGTTCTGTGCAAGACACAAGGCTATATCATCCCAGTATGTCCAGTAAGCCAAAGGCTAAAACAATCAAAGGGAATCAGGAGGAATTGTTTTCTCCAAACTGGGCAGAGTAGCTATCCACCATTCAACAGGGTGATGCAGTTATTAACTTAGTTGATATATCAAGACTCTTTCCATCTAAGATAAATCTGTATCCTCATGCTTCATTGGGCTTAGCTGTGATGTAGGTCCCTGAGTACTGCAGCTGTGTTAAGATATTGCACATAGTAATGGATAGAATTGTAGGCATGAAATAATTTTTTCCTTCTTGGCAGGTTAGGAAGCCTTGGGTATTTTGTGAATCTGTCATGACTAATACTGAAACCTAGAGTCTCTCTGTGGATCTACCTACCCCAAAGGTTTTATAGAGTACCTTTGCTAGAGTCCTTTTTTTCTCCCCCATGAGACATTGGCTAAAGTTAAATTCCCATGAAAACACCCATTTGCTAGACAGCTATGGCTATCAGAGCAGTTTTGTACTGCTCTGTATTGTGGAGTTCAGAAATCTTTATTTGGATTTGCCAGTTTGCCATGTTTTAATAAAAGCTCCTGGTTTGTACTTAGTTGGACCCAGTTTCCCACCTGTAGCTGACCCTTAACTAACATTTAAGTAAAATGCAAGAGAATGACTATAATTAAGTTCATTTGAAAACCTGTTAGATTAAAAAAGAAATCAGATTCAATGGCTCATTTTCTCTGTGTCATGTTTTACAACTCTGTCGTACTCAGCATTAGGAAGACAGTGCTGTGGGAAGTTTCCTAAACTGCTTGATTTTACTGTTTTAAGCTTCTGCCAGCTGCAAGAAGAAATTACTGAAGGCAGGAAATCAGCAGCAGGTTCCAAGGATTTTATGTACCATAGAATCTGGTTCTGTTTCTCAAAACAAAACATTTGGTCCTTATTGGTCAGGAAGATAACCTTCTCTCTGTAAATCAGCACTTGGCTGCCTTGTTTGTTCAGCAAGTCAGATGGACTAAAACAATAAAACATGTAGAGTTGTGACCTCAGCCCATTCATCTTCACTGAGTGTTCCCCACTTCAAAGCCTATTTTTTTATTCTTCAAATGCATATGCTTTTCCAAGTCCTGGCATATACTCAGAAGTTTTACAGGCTTAGCTTGATGCTAAAGGATTTTATTTTATTTTATTTTATTTTATTTTATTTTATTTTATTTTATTTTATTTCTGATTGTTGGTTATACTTGCAAAAACTCTTGTGTAGATATGGTCATTTCACCAATATAGCTTTTTCTGTCCAAGGAACTGACTAAATTGATATTAGTGAATTACTACTGTAGTTATAAACATCATATCCCTTGAACTATAAATTTAGTGGTTATCAACTATATTGGCAGCCCTTCCCAAATACAGACAAAGTTTTAACTTGGAAGCAAACCACTCAGCTTAAGTCACAAACATTTTGTATTTGGCATTTTTAGTACAGATTTATATTCTTGATATATTTTTTTACAAAATTTAGTGAACTGTTCAAACGAGACAGACACTGAGGTAGTTTTTGGAAGAGCCACACCCTAGCCTCTTGAATAAATCTCTGAGTGGAGAATGGAAGGTGGTGTCACTCCAGCCTACATTTGCACTGACAGCAGCAGCAAGGTAAAAACCTAGGAATTTCAAAGGACTATTTTTATCATATCAGATGTCTCTTTTTCAGGCTGCTCAGTGCAGAGGTAGGGTGCTGGATGGTTAGAGTTATCATGATAGTAATAGATTACTAGGTCTTGCCAAAAGAATGTTTAAAATTCGCTAACCTTATCCTTTACTTGATGTTGTACAGAGGAGGGTACAAGTGATAAATGTCAGATAGAGTCAGAGGTAAATTGTTTGCTCACTTTATTGGGAAAAAAATGGTGTTGTTTCTTCTTCTGTCTATGTTTTTCATTCAAAAGAACTGTATAGTATTGTATAATTCATCTTTTACACAAAGCAGATAAATCTCCTACTGCCATTTCCAACTGGGAAAGCTTTACTTGTGAAAGAGCTGCACCATGTTCTTTATTTTGTTTCAGTTGATTATGAATGAGGCTTTCCTAGAGAGTTTGCACTTACAGACTGCAGAGGAAGTTCTATCTAGCCTGGGTCAAGGTATCTGAGTGACTTGGTCTAATGAAAGGAATCCCTGTCCATGGCAGGGGGATTGGAACTAGATGATGTTTAAGGTCCCTTCTAACCCAAACCATTCCCTGATTTTATGATTCTATGATTCTATGATCCATTCTTGAAATGCAAATACCCAAAAAGGAAGGGGTCTATCACAGACAGACATGTTGATCTCCACATCTAAGACAGACTGTATTTGAAGGGAATCTTGGAGTGTGCTACAGAGCTTCACATTTCAATGGGGTGAGCCTCGTGTTGACTCTTAATCCCTGGCTTTGCTGAAGTCTGTGGCAAAACATGTCGCAAAGGTACCATCCTGTCGGGCAGAAACTTTGTGGATACCAGCTTGTGTACTTGATGGCACTAATTTTCCTGGAATTAAGAAACCTGTTTTTCATATGTGCAAGAGTGTGTGAGTATAAATTTATATTTAATTTTTTTAAAAATTAGTAGTTTTAAAGTAGGTCAGGGTGGCCTCTGTCATCATAAAGTCACTAAATACCACTACATTTAGAGAAGATCTCTATGGTCACATGGTTCACAGTAAGAAAAGGCAAATAGTTTTGACCAAGAAAGTAAAAAAACCCCAATGTAATAAGAATCAGAAGATGCACAATATTATGCATATTCCTATTTTTTACCTGTTACCACTAGATAAACAACACTTAGGAGGCATTTATTGTTGCATGAAAAGTTTTAAGTATGATTAAGTGAATAATCAATTATAGACTCAAAGAGTGAAAGGTTAAATTAATTCTAATGTGTTTGAAAGTGCTGCTTTAAGGAGTTTAGCTATTCCTACTTTGAACCCAAAACTATTTTGCTCAGGAAAGCATTCCCATTTCAGTGGGATAACTCTTGTGAGCATCGTTTGGTGTGTGCTTAAATGCTTGTAGAGTTCATGTTTAATGGCTAACCAGTTAATCTGCAGAAAATGTTAATGGGAAGAAATAAAGTTATTAAGCCAAATAAAGACATTTCCTCAGCCCCAATGCTCTTTAAGGAAAAGTGTCAAAATGTAATTTTTCATTTGTTTCCTTTACTAAAACAAGAATAGTTTAGCTTTTTTCTGAAGCAAATTATATTAAACAATGATTCTCTGTTTCGGCTTCATTTGCATGTGCTAGTCCAGTACAGATACTTTGTGTTGGTGAAACAGGCCTGTAATGTAACCCCTACGTACTATTATATTTTTTTAAAGGAATTAACATGAAAAAAAGAGCTTTTACAATAATAAATACAAACTCTGTTCTTCCTCCCTCCCTACAACATATCCTTCAGTTGCTGTGGCCAAATTATCCAAACTCAACTGCACTGAGGGGCCAGGGGAAAAAGGACAGAAAACCATCCCCCACATCCAGGAATGCGTGCACATTCAAGGAAGACAAACATGATTTTGTCTTTTGAAAAATGCAAGCATGCCAAGTACTTCTGCTGAGGGAAATAGTCATGTGTACAGTGCCACTTCATCTCTGCCTCACTTAAACTCATTTTCTAAATGGTGTTCCCTATATCACAGTCATCAAAAAAACTATTCCCCTTTCCCAACACCAATGTTTTAATATGCATAAGCATATGCATATGCATAATATTCCCTGTGCATAATACTGAAGTGGCCGACACATTACAGAATAGTCTCAGAATATATGGAAGAATATATGCTTTATCACAGATCATGAAAGAAACATATCATGAACATACATATTTGTTATAATTGCAATTAAAGGCAGGTACATATTTATTTCCTGAGAAAATAAGATCTAAACCTGCAGTAATCTGTTTCTGCATTTTACAATTATTTTTGCCTCTCTAGATGAAATAACACACTCAATCCTGCACATGCAGAACTCCTCCTTCTCTTTTTGGGGTCATGTATGCTTACGGGTAGTGCCAGGGTCCTACATGGGTGCTTGTATGCACAGAGAAGGACATTGACTTTGCCTCTGCCCTCTGCAGTCACAGATGTCACCTGCAAGGGTCTCAGTATGAGCTGGGAACAACAGAGGCTCAACCATTGCTCAGGTCTATATGATGATGTTTGAAGATCTCTGATAATGTTCAGAAATAAATAAATAGAGGACTATTATTGTAATACCCAGATTTTAAAATGGTTAATATTCCTTATCATGGCAGCAGCTTTGTGGGCATATCTTCTAAGCGACAGATAAAATAACTGCAGTGATGTTTTAAGAGGATGCCCAGCTGAAAACTATTAACTCCTACTAGTAGGAGCAGTGTTTTAGAAGTCAGGGAAATTGTCCATTCTCTAAGCATTCTTCTGCTATTTCAATGTCACCTGATGATGCTTGGTAAGATTCTGGGGTCAGTTGTGCCTGCATATGAATCCTGTGAGGGTCTTCTAGTGTCCTTGGTAAGCTGCCTGCAGGACCAGATGGACAAAAGAAAGAGTCAAAGTCTCCAGCCTCTCCATCACACTCCAGCTGGAGTGTACAAGCCAGGCTGAAACAGAAGGTGAGCCATGTCAGCAGAAGGCCTACAGGAACTAATTTTGATCACAGATCCAGGCAAAAGCAGGGACTCAACAAGTTCAGTCCCTGCACTGTGTCCAAAGTACCATTGTTAATGACCTACCCATTATCTTTTTTCCATCCTCTATGGAAGCATTGGCCTCTTTTTTTGGCAACCTTATCCTTTCTAACATCTCTGTTTCTTATTTGCTAAAGACTCCCTTTAAATGTTTCTAGAAAGAAAAACATCTATAACATTTTTATCTTGAATAATATTGTCACCCAAATAGGTTTACAATCCCAGACCTATATCCCAAGTTGTGTATTTGTAGCTTTTTTTCTGTGATGAGAAAGCCTGGCTACATGGCATATTTTACCAACTGTTGTTTTTACGGCTTTGTAGCTTTCTTTTCATCTGTCAAGAGGTTACATGACAGGATTTTTTGCCCTTGAGTGTCATTTCATATCTCACCTTTACTTCAGAGAAATATATGATTTTCTTTGTTCAAGAATCCATCATAAGCCCTTTATGGAACTCTTAGAAAAACATTCCTAGCTTTACCTAAACCCAAAATGTTTCAATGTACACATGGTTCAGAACAGAGTAAACCCTGGCACTATACCTCAGATACATGCCCATGCGAGTTGCTGGGAGTTCATCCATGCAAAGTCTCTGAATTTGACCCAAATGGCATCTTTATAGTTAAGACTACAAAATATCCACAAAAATCAGGGAGTCTGTGGAACACCATATTACTGGCAAATCAATTGTATTCTGCATTTAGATGCTCATAAACAAATTTGTACAAGCAAATTGACACAAAAATAGTCACTACTGCTTTCTCTTTGTACTAGTTAAGAGGTCTACATACTGTTTAGAATACTCTCAATTTAGTGTCATTTGCACTGGAACTGGTACTCCTTTAACAATGTACTCTCAGTTAAACCAGAACTCAGTGGATGCTATGAATGGGCTCAGTAGACACAATAGCCATCTCCAAACTGCAGCAGGCACATCAGGACACCTGAAATCATGGCTTTTTAAAGAGCTTTGTTTCAGCAGAAATGAGGGTTTGTGAAAAACTCTGAAGAGTGAGAATCGCCATAGAAACATAGACTGATGTAAGGTACAAAAGAGCAGGACATAAGCCCTTGGGAGATTGACCTTAGGAGAAACCTAGAAAGAAAGTTTTCTCATGAAGAGCTGGAACAGAGACACTTGAATTTCTAAACAAAAGAATTCTTCCAGTATACTGGAAAGGGAAACTTTATCTATTATTAATGAATAACAGGACTGCATGAAAAATACCTGTCCCTATCATCAGTTTCTTCTTCTGAATCAGTTGAGAGACCACCAAATTCCTGTTATCAGTGAGAACGGACTCCTTGTCCCCCTTATTTAAATTTTCAGTGCAATTTCTTTGCAACTTAAGTTCTGGCATTTCCTGAGTAGATTGATTCATCATCTGTAAATTTGAGATAGCAACTTGAGGGGAGTCAATAAGCAAGTATTGTTAACTCAAAGGCTAGAAGAATACTGCATATTATGAGTACTTGCACAGTCTGCCCACCTATGGATTTCCAAGTGTTAAGTTAAACTCCACAGTTGTCAGTAAGTGGCAGGGAGTTCTGGCAATGAATCAAAATTACAATGGTAAGCACTTTGAGGCTACAACAGTACAATTGCTCCTTGCCATTACACAGCCTATATCTAAGAAAAGATGCTTTTCAAATGTTGCAATATAGAAACACTGGCCTAATCTCCAAATATAAGCAGTCCCTAGGTAGGCAGAGCTCTTTCACCAAGATCATCTCATCTTTGAACTTCCAGATCATTTTCTTGTCTCCTTCTGTGGTAAGTGATGAAGTTTATAGCTTTCTCTATACATAATAGATGTCAGCACAGCTCTGGAGCTGTCTGGAAAAAAAGGATTGGAATTTCCAGTCTAAGCTAGGACATTGAATAAGTCCTGTGCAATGTCTCAAGTACCAGTATTATGTGCACAGTTTGGTCTGGTCACTTGAGAAATGATTTGATATAAGCATACTTTGTAGAAATTCACTAAGAAGCCAAAGTAGTGGACAACCATATCTTGCTATTGTGAGAGGTTTATATGTGCCTATCTTAGTTTGACAGAGTACAAAATAACAATGGGGAGTAACTCATTGTTACAAAATCACTATATTGCCATTATTCAACTTTCTTCTGTTTCAGGTGGGTTTATTTTAAATGTTATACAGTTTACACTTGGGATAAAATCAGAATATAAGCTGAAGATTTCAGTCTATCCACAGTGACTATTTTCAGTGCTGGCGAGGTACAAAAGGTCCAATGAATACTAAGAGTTTACAAAGTAATAACTGAGGGGAACAGGGCTATTAGTATTAATGTTATCAGTAGAAGTGTTGTTAATATGTATTATAGAGCTCAAAGTCTTTCATGCAGCTGCTCAGGTTTTCACTGCAACTAGATGTCTGACATGTACTTTTTGTGTAACACTTAGAAATTTTGGAACAGTTTATGGTATTTTGTTTCACACTGAAACATTATTCCTCCCTTTCTAAAAATCAAAATGGATTTTTAGAAAGTGTCTTTCTGAATTTTTCAGTAAAACTGCTGAATGAGCTGACTCCATAAAGTTTAGGAACGCATTTATTATATTTGTAGATCAGACACTACATTTATTCACAAAGTGAATCTCTAAAACTTAGCTTTCTTTAGAGCTGTGGGGAGGCCCAGTCTTTTTCCCTTTGCTCGAGAAGGTGAAGCTCAAGAAGATAATTAACCATGAAACAATGAGGAAGCTTGCTGGGTAAGCACTAGTGTGAAAACAGTTACTCCTCACAAAGGAGGGGAAATTAGCTGGCTGGATAAAAAAGGAAGTGTCAGGCAGGAAGACTGAAATGACTGCAACTATAAGTAGATAGCTCTACGCATCATTAATGCAATTTTTTAAAATCTAAACATCACTGATTTCTAAATTTAAATGCACTTAACTGCTATGTGTTAGGGGAGATTAATATGCCATTTAAAAATAATTTTTCTTAAACTTTCCATTTTCACATTTCACCACTTTGTCATCCTTCCCACGCATGAAAAAAATCACTGTCTCTTAGTATTGTATTCTTGTTTACAAAGCCAACGTAAACAGAGTGTTCTAAAAGATTTTGTTTGTTCATTATATTTTACAAACTCATTCTTTTACATTAATATAGGTATTTTTTATGAACAGAGTTTCTTTTGATTTTACTGTTTCACAGAGTAAAGACTTATGATATATCTTTCCTTTCAAAACTTCCTTCGACTCAAACACTGTTCCCTGAAGCAGCCACATTTTTGGCAGAAATTCAGTTATATGCTATGCCAAAAGAAATAGAATAAACAAACACTGCTTAATGCAGCTGGCTAGCTAATTTACATATTACTGCCGAACATGAAAACCTGGATATGGATTAGAGCTACAATGATGACACAAACATCTTATAGGTAAGGAGAAATGAAATTCAGATTATCATTTCTCATGATTTACATTTTATTATTTAACACATATTATAGTACCTCTGACATAAATGTGTGTACATATTTAAATATTAAGTAGATGTATTATAATTTCTGTATGTTTTACAGAAAAATATGTTAGAAATGTCTTGGAAAACTATTAAGTGGGTACACTTTTGAAAGTTTTCTTCTGGTGAAAGCACACTACCTAAATGGCCACGTTCCAGATTTTGGAAATAGCACAAAACCCTCCTAATGAAATGAAAACTCTCTAGGCATACTGTAAAACTTCTTCACTTTACATATAGCATAGGTAGGCCTCCAATTCTGCAAGTTCATGGGCTTTCAAACAGCATCTGTCATTTTGGGTGAAGTCAACAGTCCATTCAGCTGAGTCCATCTCCTTCAGTTTTTAGTAGTGAAGGTTTAAGGAAAAGTTAGAAAACCCTCAAAAACATATATGGGTACAGAAGTTGCCATTCCAAATTTGAGAAGTCAGCCTGTGGGGACTTTCAGATTTGGAATTTAATAAGCATTAGTTGATGTCTCCTCCATTAATTTGTCTGACTATTTACTGAACTCATTTGTATTTTTGCTATCCTCCACATCCTGTAGGAACAAATTTCATTTTTATTATACACTTCTTGAAAATAGTATTCCCTTTTGATTGTTTTAAATCTCCTGCCTGATAATTTAATCGGGTAGCTTTTACTTTGTGTCTTGAGAAAAAAGAGTAAGTAATTGCTCCTTAGTTATTTTCATTTATTTTTAAAATAGTTTTAAATTATATTCCTGCCTGCTTAGAGCTGATGTACCTCCTAGACCGTCCTATAATCTTGAACAATGAGATATGCAGATACTTCCTGAAGACCCTGCAAGTTTATTTCCATAGTGGCATGAGTATTGTGGCCTTATTATCCAACGTGAAAGGCCATTGTAAGATGAAAAAACTGCAGTGCAACCTGTCACAAAATAAGGCTTCTTCCTCTTTTTCTAAAAGCTATTTTGTTTGAAAACTCTTGAAAAAAAAGGTCTGAAGATTATCTTCAATTGCACTCATATAAGGTTCGTTGCAGAAGTGGATTCATTAGACACACAGAGCAACAAGTCATTAAATTAATTTAAAAAATCACAAGTTTGTGACTTTCATATTTCCCTTAACTGTAATTTTTAAGACAATCCTGGCCTGAGTCATGAACTTATGATTAGTGGACATTAGGTGTCTAAATAAAACACTGACTTCATCCTGTAATTTGAACACAATGCATTGCAATGAGAGTCACTGTCTGCTGAGCACTATTAAATAGCTGACTCTATACTTAAATGCCTAAATAGGAAGTCTTTTGAAGACCTCTGTCCTTGAAAATTAAAACCATTTTAGCTTTTCTCTTTTAATGAGGTATTTTTGCTGTTTGTTTGTTTGTTTGGTGCTTGATAGTTCTTTCAGCATCTGCATGCTTTGGAAACATCAGATTTCTAATTTCTGAAAATTACTTATTTTCCTATGAAAACTGATTATTCCTGAGAATTTTTCTGGTTTGGCTGGAGTTATGAGTATGAACTTCCCATCATTTTACAAAGCCATGGCAAAACATGACAACATCTGCCAGAGTGAGGGAAACAGTGGAATAATATAGCAGATTGGTGAAACACAGGGAGTATTGCACCCTTGGATTGTTACCTTATACTTTTAATTGTGACAGAAAGATTTGCAGTCTCTGAGGATGGAGTTGAGCCCTCTGTTGAAAGACTTAAACATATTTCTTTTTTTCTTTCTATTCACTCTAAAAACCTACCACTGCAGGTGACCACACAGGAGACTCTCTCAAGAATATGACACAGCATTTGTCTGAATTTTGACTAAAATTGACTGGGTCTGCAATTTTTTTACTTAGATCTGCTCAACAGCAAGGGTTTCACCAGCTTCATTTTGTCAGACCATCCCGACTCTGTGCACTCTCATGATGGCTGTCCTCATAACTATGGCTGGTCCTCAAGGAAATTACCAGAAACACAGAATTTCTGGCAAGAATGTGGGGCATATTACCTATCTTCAATTAAATTCCAAGAAAAATCTAGACCTATGTTCAACACTTATGTAACTACATTTTAGATTCTAAAGCTATTTGTTCCATGTCACAAATCAGACATGTAATGCAACCCAGAAGGTCAAAAACATACACACCTCAAGTATGAGGAAGATGCATCATATTAAAAACTCTAAAATCAAATATCCATTCACTTAAAAAGTAAATATTTTAAGGAAGCACCAAAGTGAGCAAATGCAGGCCCTCAAGATGGTACTGTCATAGGCTATATGGAAGAGGTCCAATAGCAAAACAAAAATTGTGATAGATATTAAAAAAAATCTGTAAAGGTTCAAACATAAGTCCTTAAATAATTCGTAAGGGCTAGACCACGTAATGAGTGTTCAGCACTTTACAATATATAGGGTGCCCTCCTCACCCAATTAAGTTAATAATCTCTCAGTACTTTGCTGTGCTAGAGACTCCTGATGAACTTCTGCATTTTATGCAAGGTTTTTAGCTAGGCGTCACCTTACAAAATGATGGCTGGTGATGAAATAAGAAACTTTTAGAAACCAAGTTTTGTTTAGTGAAGCTATCTAGCAAATACTGAACAATGACAGAATAATTTTTTACCCTTGAAAGAAGGGGGTTTGTGCATGTTTTCTTCAGCTTAGAACAAGTGTCATCCCATGGGTTGAAAAAATATTGCATTGGTGAAGTAAATACAGAGAAGTGAAGGGGAGACACCATTCCTACATTATGAAAAACTGTTTTCTTTCTCAGAAAGAAAAACAGAAACACATAGAGTAGAAGAATAAAGATACCAAATCAGAAGCAATATAGTATTTTTTAACAATTTGTTTTTCCAAATGCATTATAAAGAAGGAAAAGAGGAGGATGCTGGGTAAAAATCCTGAACAGCCCTTTAAGCAGGCTCTTTACCTCCTAAGAAACAAGCTTGTGGAAAGAAGTGCCTTTCTTTTTTTTTTTTTTTCTTTTTCTTTTTATTTTTCTTTTTCTTTTTTTTCAAGTGAGCTGTCTCACTATTGCAGATTTTCCCAAGTCCTTACAACTCTAATTAAAATGTGGTAATTGGTTATGTTACCTCAATTACCATGATGCATGGACATTGATACAAAGCGACACCAATTGAATCCCTTGGGTGTTATACCCCAAGGCCATCCCATTTATTGTGGCCTTATTATTTTCAATTATGTGGCTGGATGTACAGCATACTTTCAAGCCAATACAGATGAGGGTTCTGCTGGACTTACAGTGTAATGTACACATAAGATGACTCAGAAGAAGAAGAGATTTTTTTTTTTAATGGGGTATACTAGTGAACTTGGTGATCAGACAAGTGAATATTTCAGACCTTTTCAGAACAATGGGAGAATTAGGGCACCTTAACCCAAATTGCCTCAGCTCAAAATCTCCATTTTAAATGTGTGAGTAATACTGTCCCTTCAATAATTAGCCTTCTCTGTTGAATAAGAAAAGAAATTGTCTGCTCCATAAAACAGGTATGTTTCTCATTCAATGAATGAGCAGGCTGGAGAAAAATCAGCTTCTCCACTCACCAAAAAGGCAGGAATATTGAATTGCAGCTAAAGCAAAATCCATTAGAAAACACAGTTTTTTCTCTCTCTCCCTGTCCCAAAAAAGCGAATTTCCAGGCTCACCTCATTGTAGCTTTCCATACAGGGACATACCTGACCTGGGCAAGACATACCCAAACTGGCATCCTCTGTAGCAGCTGGAATAATCTGTTGAGGTTAAACACATAACTTGCATTGGGTATTCCACTGGCTGAGCAAAAGATTTTAAAAAAATTGCAGAAAACAACTTACATATTCACACTTTGACTTAATTTATGGGCACAGCTATGACTGAGTCTGTCCCAAATCCATTTTTTATCTTTTCAGTCTTTCAAGTAGAAAGGAACCTTTACCTTCTAAAGGAAAGTGCACAGTGAGTTAAAACTTCTCCAGCTGTTGAGCAGGAATTTTAGATGGCAATTTTGAGTTTAGTTAAATGAAGATTGTTGCTATTGCTATTGCAATTGCCAGGCAGTCTCCTTTTTCCTTTAAGATGATTGCTAGCAGGGTCTTGTTATACAAGCTATAAGGCATCTGTGTAATCCTGAAGTTAAAATTAAGGTGATATATAACATTATATTCGCAAAATATGGAATGATAAATCTGGATGAAAAGAATTTACCAGAAAAAAAACCAAAACAAAAGAAAAAAAAAAAAAAGCCAAAACAGATGGGGGAGATAAAAACCTCTTTTGCTAAAACAAATTAGGACTCCTTCCAGTTTTCTGAGGTTTTTTTCATTGAATACTTCATACTATATAGCTAGATTAACCTGCTGAACCTTCTATTTGACTTGGGACATATTTAACATAAAATAACCGTATTTCGTCTTCCTGGAGTGATTCTTATTGATAATTCCACATTCTAGACAGAACTTTTTGTTCATGAGAAGGACAGCTTTTACCCGACTTTAGGTGCATGAAGTACATGTTAATATCTTGTTATTTATAAACTTGTGGTGCCCACTATTGCAAAAGGTGAGCAAAATTAAAAATTGCTGAAGACAATAAATGAAGACAAACAATTCAAAAGAAACATAAAAGCTTTCTGTGGTTAATTTAAGTGTACCTTTGTAATGTTTTAAGTGGCCCACATAAGTGACTGAATGTAAAAAAGGGGCAGAAAGAGGACAAAGGAAGATCCCAGTACACAAATTAAGAAGACAGTAGAAGATGAAAGTGACTCTAGCACAGAGGCTATATAATCAGCTGGGGTATCTTATTTACTGTCAGCAAGTCAGATGCCATGAATGAGTCAGATGCCATCAGGGTATATAAACATCTTATTTGTTTCCATAAATTACAGTATTTTGTGGGCAACCACAAAGACAGACTTGTTACCACGGGATACAGTTTGTGTGCCAAGACTGGCACACCATCAAATACAGAGAGATAGGGTAGCAGAAGAAATGGTTCTGGTACCTACCCAAGAAATGACTGCACAGGAACTGAGTGAAAAGGAAGGTTAGAACATGCCAACTCAGACAAGGAAAGTCAAAAAAAGTGAATCCTGCAGTGGCTGGGGCATATTTAAATGTTGAGAATACGGATAGTTTTTTCAACAAGAGAAACTTGTAGATACTGACATATTTAAAAGAAACATTATTAGAAAGCAGCCTAAGATTAGAGGTTCCAAAACAAAACAGCCTGCAATGATAATTAGATGAGCACAATGGTATCTCTAAAAGGCTGCTATTTCTCAGCAGAAAGAATGATACACCCCCTAGGCTGGTGAAAGGCAGCTCAGCTCAGCAAATAACTCCAGACTACCTCAGGCAAAGAGGGAACAAAGCAGTGGGTACCTTGTGAAGTTCCAAGCATCCAGGTATCAAGTAAGATTCCTATTCTCACCATGCCTCAACTCCTGATCAATTTCAATCCCAAACAGAAACACAAGACTTCACTCCTGCTGCAAGAGCAGCATCAAGCTCTAATTAGCTCGTAACAGTTTATTTAGAGCAACTGCTTCCGCACAGCAACTGTCCACATGCAAAAGAGGATAATATGTTTTCGCTAGAGAAGCTTAGACCTCTAAGATATCTCTAAGCACTCTCTAAGATATCTCACAAATGCAACTTCTTTCTGCCCCAAGTCAAATTGAAGATATACATTTAATTAAAAAAAAAAAAAAAAGCTGATTCATGGTACTTTAAGAAAACACAATTGGAATGTAGTTCTTTCCCTCTTGGGCTGCTATAGACCCAACAATATTCAGTCTCTAAAAAAAAATTCAGGTTTCTGAAAGCTGTTTTTTTGGTTTGGTTGTCGTGTAAATACTGCACATATTTATTTCTAATCTCCAAAATTCAACTGGTTTTCCTACTGCTGGTCAGATTAACATTTTGTGTAGCACTGACCAAATTTATTAGAGCTATTGCTGCAACACATTAGTAATATGACTAAAAATATTCCAAAGATGGAACTATCACAAAAACATAACCAGAGTTTCTCAAGAGAATTAAAAATCTCTGCTGCTGTATTTTCTTTCTTTATCAATCTTTTCTATTCCTCAGTCTCATATTTATCTTCTAACCCATTCAGTTGCCCAGCCTATTTCATTGATGAATTCTTTTACTTCTGTTCACATTTTTTGCTCTCCCAGACTCATTACCATCAAGACTCTATGCAACTGTTGAGATGGCATTTGTCTTCTTTTATTTCTTGACTTTCTTCTCATTTAAACGTAATGTCGTGTTTAAAACTCCTAACTACAATTTCTGCAAAGCTCCGTTCTGGATCCTCACTAATTATGTTTTTTCCTTTAATTCCACTGAAATTTCTGTAACATTTTCTCACAATCTTTGTTTTACTTTTGACTGCCCTGGAACAGATTCTCAATAAATCTATTGCTTAGATTTTTCTGCCTTCTAGATTCTTATTTTTTTGCCTTCTCTGTGTGTTCTTCTCCTCTGGGCTTCTCTCAATCCATTCTCTGTCCAGCTCGTGTTTGTGTTTAGGATTACCCCGAATCAGGTGCAGGACCTTGCACTTGGCACTGTTGAACTTTATGAGGTTTGCACAAGCCCCCTCTCAAGTCTATCGAGGTCCCTCTGGACAGCATCCCTTCCCTCCAGCTTGTCCACTGCACCACACAGCTTGATGTCAGCAGCAAGCTTGCTGAGGGTGCTCTCAGTCCATTCCCATCTCACCAACAAAGATGTTAAAAATGCCCATCCCAATACCAACCCCAGAGGAACACCACTTTTCTACTTGGGCATCAAGCCATTGACCACACCTCTTTGAGTGCAATCATCCAGCCAATTCCAATCCACTGACTTGTCCATTCATCAAATCCATTTCTCTGAGGATTAGAGACAATATTATTTGGGACAGTGTCAGATGCTTTGCACAAGTCCAACACATAGAAGGCCACCAAATTTACAGGACATTTGCCCTTGGTGATGCCATGTTGGCTGTAAAGAATCACCTCTTAAATTTCCATGTGCCTTTGCATAGTTTCCAGGAGGGCCTGCTCCATGATCTTGCCAGGCACAGACATGAGACAGACCCGCCTGTAGTTTCCCAGGTCCTCCCACTTCTCCTTTTTTCTAAAAATTTGGGTTCTGTTTTCTCATTTCCTGTTAGCAGGAGCTTTGCTGGACTTCCACAGCTTCTCAAATATGATGGATAGTGGCTTAGCCACTTTACCCACCACTTCCTGCAGGACTTGTGCATGCATCTCATCAGGTCCCATGGACTTATGCACCTTCAGGTTCCTTAGATTGTCTTGATCTTCCACTATAGCAGAAAGATCTCATTCTCCCATTCCCTGCTTTTGACTGCTGCAATTTGAGTGGTGTGGCTTAAGCACTTGCTAGTGAAGACTGAGGCAAAATAGTAATTGAGTACCTAAGCCATCTCCATGTCCCAGATATCCAGATCTCCCATTTGTTTCAGGAGCGGGACCAAATTTTCTCTTTTTTTCTTTTATCACCAGTGTATCTAGAGAAACTTTTCTTGTTGCCCTCCATGCCCCTGGGCAGATGTAGTCCTATAAGGGTCCCATCTTTCCTAACCCAATCCCTGAATGCTTGGAAAATTTCTATGTGTTCCTCACAATCTACCTGTTCTTGCTTCCACCCTCTGGGGTTTTTTGTTAATCTTTCTTCCTTCATCTTCTGCTTTTTACAAGACTTGAACAAGTCTTTTACCTTACCTGATTCCCTTTCTCCTTTTTACCTAATAATATGTATTCAGATACCTGCAGTTCCCATCTCAGGACAGAGGGCTCAAGCAAACTTCCTCCATCTAACCTCATTCTTCTGTCTTTTAAATATCTTCTTCTAAGTATCTATTAGCATAAACTAAGCACAAACAAAATGTTGTTCTTTCCTCCCCAGATCTCCTCTTTATTTCATGCTTTTTCAGTTCTCCCTCTGGTAATCTCCATCAGCTTGTGACATTTACATCTCTCACTAGCTCATTGAGGGGAATCTAAGTGTGATTAAGATTTGACATTTTTCTGCTGGCCATATAGTGGCAAGCTCTTAGATGATCTTGGTTGTTTCCAATTGCATTCCTCTTCAGTTAGTACTTGCCTCTCTCTACGTAGATGTATAAAGAAACACACAAAAATTATCCTTTTTTTCCTCTATACCCTTGTACATTTGCATGCAGCGTCATCATTTTTACACTTCTTCCAACCAGGTCAAATTTTTGATAGCTTAACTCCTTAATTATCTTCACTTTTTACATTGCTAATCCCATGCTTATAAAACCAATGCTGACACTGCATCTGCTTTTCAGGGATGTCTTCCCTCCATGCTGCCTCATACAGAGCCCCTTTTGACTTGTCCTAAAAGTCTGTTCAAACCTCTTCCTTCACCAAGTCCCATTTCTATGTCAATACCAAAAGCAAAACAGCCCATAAACCAAACAGGCAGAGAAGTGCTCCTATGTTATAACTTTTGATAAAGGCAGGCAAGCAACATTGTTATTACCTTCACCAGTTCATCTGTCCACAGCATCCTTCTCACTAACTCACCATTTCTTGGGCTGTTTAGACTAATAGCATTTCACTCAGGAACTGCTAGTGTTTCTAAACAATGCCTTATGTATCTTCATAATGTAGGACCATACTGAACCAGAGAATTACAGCTTCTGTTACTTTTGTAAAGGAACTTTAAAAAAAAGATGTCAAAAGTAGTATTTCACTGTTAGTCAGATAATTGGTAAGAAGTATGTCAAGCATTTTTTCCTTTGCTTTGCTTGATATAAATCTAAAAAATTATGTCACTTTTTCCCAAATCTCATCAAGACTCTTCAGTATATGAACTACATAGGATTATCATTGCTGTCAATGTAGCTGCAGTATACAGACTTCAGCAGTATGATAGCAGCACAAAGCATGCTGAGCCAATTCATCCGTTACAGTCAATGGTGTTACTGTAGGGATTATTTTATTCCCCCTGCTTTGTAATATAGTTTTATGCTGTAGAAAACCAATCTAATTCATGCCACTTAATGGATGGTTTAAGCAGAGTGCTATTTTGCCTCTTAGGAATCATTTCCCTGACATAAAAGCAAATTACTGCATTTTACTTATATTCAAATAACAGAGGATTGTATATTAATCACATACCCATGGCATTCGATGTGAAATACACATCTACTGCTAGGATGCTAATTAAAACCAGTCTTAGTTACATGGGAAATTCTTATTCTAAAATATATTTACAATCAGTGAAATATGTTTCTGGGCCCAGTTCTGTTAGGTACTGAGCAACTTAGCACCAGGAGAAGATCGGTTTTATTCATGGATGGGATCAGATATGGTGAGATTAAATATCCAGCAAACACAACATGTATATGTGCATTTACGTTATTAAAAAAATATTGTCCATACAATGCTGTGTGAGAAGCTGAAGATTCACTTGTAGACAGTAAAGAATAGGAATGGCATCTCAGTCAGAGGAAAACACTCAGAGATGGATATGTTTTTCTTGTGCTGAAAAAGCGTTTCTTGAGAAGAATGAAATTGCACAACATCTTTTAAAGCAAGCATCACTCACCAAGTCTTTTTCTAGTCGCTTCTGTAGCCTGGTTTGCCAGTGGACAGCTTGCATGACAATGGCTTCCCACCTTCTCTCAAGGTTTACGATTATCAGCTGCATGGACTGGTGATCTGCATTTAGGTTGCAGGTCTCCTGATCATCCAGGAGGTGCTGGCATAATCGCAGCACAGAGGCAACCCCACGGCGCCTCTGCTTGATCTCAGAGCAGAGAGACTGAAGGACAGACAAACAACAGATGTCAGCATGGAATACTTTGCAAACTGAAACATTAATTATTATCTGATGTTTAGTGGTGCCCAGTCTCTGTCTTGCAATATATTTTTCAGGTCTTCCATAAATTCCCATACTTGTGTCAAAGCTTAGTGTTTTATTTTCAGATAAATACAGTCTTAACCTTAATAGCACAGAAAGAGTAACACTACGTTCAGTCTTCTTCAAACAAATGCCATACATAGTTAACTGTCTCAATAATGCTGAAAGTTTTATGGTGTAGACTCATTTATTCTTCCTTTCTTTTTCATTCAACTGGGACACATCTGAAATGAGTTACCCTGACAGTAATCGGCATCAGAAATTCTACAGGAAAATAAGAGGGAAAAATTGTAGTCATGCAATGAGAATATGTATATTTTTAGAAAAAACAATAGAAATCACGGGTCATATGCACCCTGTCACAGGAGAAACATTACGGAAGGAGAAAATTCAGTATAAAATTGTTTACAGATGGTTTTTGTTATCATAAAATATTTTCAGGGTAGTTCCATATTCAAGTAAATGTAGGAAAATGGTGACAATTGATATCATCCTTGAAGAGGAGTAATTCACTGCATTTATTTCATCATCCTGATTCCACTGCTGCTGAGAATGCAGTCTGACGTAAACTGGACAATGGGAGACAATTGCTAAACCCTAAAATTGAAACTTGATGGGAGCCAGGATATGTTGGTTCTCTCCAAACCCCCAAGAAATTGTACTGAGAATCTGATTGAGCAACAGTATAAATAATGCATCCTACACGCCAGAACTGGAGCGAGATCTACCACCCGGAAGCAGTAAATGGCATGGGGGGCTTCCAATCATGGGTTTATCCGTGATTATACTCTACTGTCACTGCATATCAAACCAGGATTTTTTTTAACTCATAACATATTTTAATAATAACATCTATGAAGCTGGGGTACAGAAGGCAGATATGCATGTGAGGATGACAGCTTCAGCCCAGGTTCTGAGACCCTATACTTTTATAACATTGCATGGTTCAAGTATTCAATAATTATCATAGGGCTGTGCTATTCCTGAATTTAACAGTACTGTGCTCTACACATGGGAGCTTTCCAGATAATTTAAATTATAACTTGCCAACATCTGTTTCCCTCTGTGGGATGCCACAGATGAAAGTGCATGACCCTATGAGAAAATCTGAACTATCATCTTTTTTGAAGACAGGGTGTTTGCTTCTAAACTTACTGTTAATAAGAAGTAAACAAAAAAAGCCACTATATCTCTCAAAGCTGTTTACAAGCATTAACGGATAAAAAACCAGGATCACCTTTCATTAATTCTATTAGCAAAACATAAACATTCTATAAAAAGTGAATTCCAGTTCCAGATCTTCATGTCACTGTTTCCTTAAAAATTGAAATTTATGCTTAGAAATGTCATAACTCAAAGGAGCATTTTGCTGCTGTTCTTGATCAATAATATTAAGCTGCAAGTGTAAACCAAAAGATTGGTATATAATCTAAAAACATGTGTCTTTTCTTTGCATATGGATAGTGTGCAAAAGACAGGGGTTTTTTAAAGTCTTCAAGAGAAATGATGATTAAAACCACAAACATGCTGAAGTACTAATCTACTTTCACCAGCACAATTGGGCCATCCTAACAGATTGCTTATTAATCAACATGGGTAAACAAGGCAAAGAAATCTCATTTAAAGCAGAAGTTTTAATGCCTGAAAGTATTTGTGTTCAAAATGTTATTCCCAATAAGCCTTCATTAGAAGACATCTTAAAATGATTAAGTACATTTGATTGTAAAGTATACTGAGTAGTATAGTAGCAGGTGGACATTTCATACAGATGTTCCACTTATTGATATAAAGCATTCTATAGCTATTTAAATTACCCTAACTCTATAATAGCTAGAATTCTATTACTTCTATAATGAGAGAACCCTGTACCTTTAATATTTCTGAATTTTAAATAAGGTGAATGACGAATTCCCAAACCACTATTTATGGCAAAATATGACCAGGAATTTTATTATTCAATTTATACCAGAGCTGCATTTTCATTTACGTTTCCTGAACTTGCCCTTATTTATTTTCCTTGAGTTCATTACCAGTTTCCTTTGTAGTTCTTGATGTAACCACCACGTCTGCCACATTTCCTTTCTGATGCTGTTCATTAGCTTAATGTCACATCAGAAAAGATACCAACCAACCAAACCAAACCAAAAAGTCTATCTAAAGTCAAGGTTCTTAGTTTACATTTTATAACAGCTAGTCAATTCAGGTTTCTTAGAAGTGATGGTGAGTTATATACTGATCATAGCCAAATTTACGGAGGTCTGCATTAACTTCATAGAAGTCAATACAGCTCAGAATCTGGCCCCATAACATTAATTTACCTTGATCTACCTGATTAAGTCATCCCTTATAAATATTGGCCTTTTTTGATACAATGCCATTTAATATGATGAGGTAAGGAGAATTGCACTCATAAGCCATTATAGGGGACTTTAAGTGAGGCCTTTACACTGTGTTATCTGAAAGCAGAGCTACAGCATCCAAGTCATTTCTAATTTATATCAATTTTACACCAGCATAATAACAGTAGCTTTACTGAAGCTATTTCTGATTTACATGGCTGTGACAGTACAATTAGGCCTATGGCACTTTTGTTTCAATTTTATTACATGATATTATGGTTAATATTAAACAGGAGAAGAATGAAGTGCTTGTATCTAACAGTGTGTAGAAATAGTTGGCTATAGCAACAATACTTTAAAACCCAGAGAACTTAATCATGTAAAGACATCTTTAAGCCCTATATAATAGCACTAGCAATAATGAATTTAAGCAGTATTAGGGTCTTGTATTCAGTGTCCTAAAGGGACACAATAATTGCATATATCCCACAACATGACATATACACTGTGGTGTTGTATATTCCTCCAGGTTTTTGCTACTGTTAAAATGGCATGCTTCTGTAAAAAACCTGTCAATACAATAATTTCACATGCAAAGTATGCTTCCAGGATGACAGTTACTTTAATTATTTGCAAGGCACATTTTACATTGTGAATGTTTGACAAAAATAAATTAATTTTAAAAAGGAAATATGATGAGTATTTCTACTGAGCCTTGGGCCTTATGGTTTACAGCTGCTATAGTAAGCTACTGGGCACTTGAAGGTTCAGAAAATTAGGTTGTGATCTAACTGTAGACTGAGGAGCATCACTTAGGCTCACTTAGTCTCCCATGTGTGCAGATTTGCTGAAGTATAGATTAAGAAATCAGACACTTTCAATTTTGTCCCCTCATACTATCATGTGTCCATTGAGCTGCGAT
This sequence comes from Coloeus monedula, assembly GCF_965178545.1. NCBI lineage: Eukaryota > Metazoa > Chordata > Aves > Passeriformes > Corvidae > Coloeus > Coloeus monedula. Next base: position 38,142,234 of record NC_138786.1, on the reverse strand, counting down.
AAATGTAAACACAATCCAAATCTTTGCAAATGTGGGTGAAACATGTTCACCTAAGCAATTTGCAGTGAGACTTAAATAAAAGTATTTGACTTTTTTGCTGCAGGCTAAGAGTACACACAGTAACTGCAGATGCTGTGTAAGAACTTGACTTTGTGTCTGAGTCATTTGCTTCACAACAGATATCCTGATAACATTGAGGTGTTAGTCATTAGAATGTTATTATAGTCATGGCTTCCCATACTGAGAATTCCTGTCCATGCTGCTAGAATCTTGGAAGGCTTTACTTTCCTCTGCCTGCCCCTATTTTCAGTGCTTTGAAGTTATCACCCGCATAGCTAAAAAGGGCTAGCTGAAACTACTTTCACAGCTTGTTAATACCATGACTTAAATCATCTGGAAAAGTGCCTGCTGAGTCAAATGACATCAAACGCTCCTTCCAAGCCATGGGCTAATAGCACTATCTATGGGGATGGAAGTGGCCACGATCTGAGCAGAAGGTGCTTGGCTTAGCTGTGTGACTCCTAAGTGAATGGCATATGACCAGAAACATGTCTGCAGCTTTAGGCAGTGCCAGAGCATATGAGAGGCATAGAAAGGTGGGAAGTTGAGGAATGTTATAGCTCCTCAAGCCCCAGACTGCCTCCTTCCCTCATTCTTCTTGCAGCATATCAGCACCTGAGCTGAGCTGCACCGCCTACTCTGCACAACTGAAAGACATACATGGGAAGTCAGCTTTCTCACACAACATGTAAGATGAGTTGGCCACTGAAACACTGTTACATCAAGAATCTTGACCAGGTGTTTAATATTAACTATTTAAGATTCTTGATTAATTCAGTGGGACTATTGTGCTTAAAAGTCATTGTTAGTTTAAAAGTCACTGTTAGTTTAAAAGTCACTGTAAAATTAGTTTAATTCCCTTAAATCCACATAACCCACATTCTCCACATAGATTATTGAGATGTGGTTTGTGGTTTTCATAGCCTCATTTACTACATATTGTTTGGAGAATCCATTTTTATGGGATCTGAAGTTTCTTGTTTTCACTCTACAACTGCATTAAGTGTTCATGTAGAGATGGCCAGAGCTTTGAAAAGTTGGACAATGACAAACAGCAACTTAGATGGATTTTATTTGTGCTTTCAGGTTCAGAAGAAATGCCAAGGTACACAGAGATAAGTGTTATTTCTGGGCTTCTGTGTATGCGTGGGCAATACAGTCTATTTTTAGGAACACAAAAGAAGTTCAACAGCAGAAAAATGACCCGATCTAAGAGGAAGTTTCTCTCTCGCCTTGGTCTGTTAAAGGCTTCCTCTTTCCCCTTGTTGCAGGATGTGGGTATGTGAGGGAGGGAATGATACATTTCTGATAGCACCAATTGTTCCTTGATGTAAGATGGATCTGCTGTTCTTTAGTAAACAATCACGTGCAGAAATTAACGCAGAATCTGAGAACAGAAGTCACCCTTCCGTGTACACCAATCAAACTACATCTCTTAGAAGTTATTTGCCTTTTTATGTCTGATTTTTGGCTAGTGAAGCATTTCAGTTTTTAAAAGTGATAATGTAAAACTTTTAAGTATCACAACTAACAGAAATAATACATCAATTAAAAGAAACAGGAAAACAGGAAAAAGAAAAGAGGAAATGCTTGAAAAGTTTGGGCAAAATTTAGTTTTCAATGTTTTCTGTGAAATGGCAGTGCCTGTTGGAACTTCTCAGGATGATGCATCCCTGTATTTCAAATTCCATTCTTACAGGACAGATGGTGAACAGAAGAATTTTTGGTTCTGAATGAAAAAGAAAATCAACAATTCCTCAAAAAATATTAATAAGATAATAATTCCTTAAAATAAAAAAGCTAAATGACAAAGATGGAAAGTGAATGATTACTTGTCATTGTTTAGAAAAATACTGCCAAAAAACCTGTGTGCTTTTGCTGATTTCAAGGTTAAAAGAATATGCCACCTAAGATAGGAAATCTACTCAGCTGCATACTGTGGGACTTAATCTATATTGAAGCTAAATATTCTATAAGTATGCAGTGAAGTGCAAAAAACAGCAATTGAAAAATGACATGATTAAATGGCACAACATGCAATCATTTGCTCTCAATTATATCAATGTATCTTCTTCATTTCAAGGAGTCAGGCAGAAATATTGTTTTTTAAATGCCTCTATAAATTGGGCACCAATAATAAAATAGATGAGAGTCCTAATAAGCTCATTTGTGTAACATATATCACCCACCACAAAACTATTCCCTCCAAAGGGGTTTGTTCATAGATCTGTCTCCCAGTTGTCACCAGTCTTGGCTATATTAAAAGATTTTAAAGGCACAAAGCTTGCAGACCATTCAGTGAAAAACCTTTGTACTTAACCCTTGAGAGAAATTTAATGCTAATTATGGAAAAAGTATTGATAGAATATCTTTCCTGTCACATTTTATTATGATAACAGTCACAACAAAATCTGAGAATGACATTTTAGAAATATCATCTAATTGCAAGTCAGAAATACAGAATGACAGTTTAAAGTAGACTATCACTTCTTTCAAAACAGCAAACCGGTTCTCTTCATTTAAAAGCCCAACTTTTAATAGTATTACAACCACTAAATTGCTACACTGATCATATCTCTGTAACTCACTGCTTAGCAAAGTGTTACAATATCTCACTTACAAGAGAACTGTGTCTCTTTCTATACATATTAAAAATGACAATGAACTAGTAGGAAAAAAAAAACTTCATTTTTTCACTATCTTCAAAAATGTACACAGGGGCTTGCATTCTACCTATAATCAAGTACTTAATGAGTTCTTTTCATTAGCTTTAAAAAGTTACATGGGGATTTGTACTTATTTGAAATAAATAATTGAATTATTTATTATTATTAACATAACAGATTATATGCTATTTTATTATTTTAATACTTAAATGTATTAACTAGGTAAATATATTTATATTAAGTAAAACATTTACTTTTAAATAGCATTCCTATTTTTCTCTAGAAGTACAATATATGCATTAAAAACAGTAGCAATTCAGAATAGATGGTTCTGGACTCATTCCCTAAAAGCTACTATTGTATCTGTATGACATCATTTAACTTCTTTGTTCTATTCCTTATGCTCATTTAAGTACTTCAAAATATTTGTTTGTAAGAATACCATTCAATGGTCTGTTATTTAGCTCATACTCCCATGTAACTAGTAATATGCAATATACTCCTCTTCATAAATTAAAAACACTATTAACATTCCAGACGTATAAAACAATATGAAGATTAAGTTACTATAAAAGAAACTATAATAGCTTACAGATTGCTTGTATCATTACGAAAGCGCTGGTATCTATTACAGTGTCTCCCTGGAATAAAGAACGCAATTTTGGCAATAATCTGTTAAAAAAAGTGCCCATTATTGTTAAGATGCTCCTATCTTAACTCTAAACTAGTGTGCAATTACAGGAAGATAACTTTTAAAAATAAAAGTAAAATGGTGTTGGATGAAAAGGAATCTTCCCTACTGAAATACAACATAGTTTTTCCAAGCCTTATTTTTCTTGTGTTTCATACAGGGAATTAGATTCATTTTCAAACTGAAATATTTTAGAGCTATATATTACACACTTCAAAGTTGCTTCCAGGGGATAAGCCAAGTCACTCAGATAGAGGAGCCAGAGGGGATGGCAGGAGGATCCATTTTTCTAGTCTAGCATAGTGTTTATAAATGCCTTTGGTTCATGTCCTCTTCTCACTTAATTTGAGAAATTATCTTTCTAGTGAAAAAGATTCAAAGGAGAAACATTGCAGGAAGTGCCACAATTTCCCAGGGTTTCCTTTTTTGCCCCTAGAAAAGGCTAAGGTAAAAGCAGGCTAAGCATCAGACAGGTAGAATAAATACCAGTGTTGTGCTTTGCTTTTGTAGTGAATCCCGAACCACAGTAATCAAAAATACGTTTGCCTGTACTGGACATTATAAATTTGAAATTTTTGTTAGATCATCACACTGGGTAGAATTTCAAATGAAATGTGTAGAAATTCAAGGCTCCTAAAAAATTTAGATAAAGGTGGAAACTTTTTTAAAAAAATCATGTAAAGCATCATTTAGGTTCAAGTTGACTTTCAGTCTTCAGAATTCACTTAGAATTACAGCTGAAAAGAAATCAAGATGTTTCTCAACATAGATCACATCTTAGATGCCAAGAAACCCTCTCCAATCACCTAAAAACCTTAGGTATGAATTTGAGCCACTTTTAGTGACCATTAAAACTGTTAAAACTTTGTATCCTATCTTGGTGATATACTGGGCTTTAAAGGAAAAACTTCCTTGCATGAGTGTACATCAATACCTGTAACTCTCAAGCAGAGGTTCAGATGTTAATATTATATTTACTCCCTTTCTTAATCTAGTTCCTCATAGGTGGTAGACATGAATTTTTGCTCTCTTTGTGCAATGGGCCTGGTATATTCCAAAACATAGTGAGAGTTTATCCTGTTCTAAATTACAGAAAAAAATGTCCTGCAGTGTATTGGTATTACCTTGTTTTGGGGAAAGCAGCTAACATAAAATAAATTAGACTATTCTTTTGGAGACTTCAGAACAGGAAAGGGAAAATAAGCACATGCAATAAGTAAGGAAAAAGAGATTTCCTTTGGCTTTTTTCTTATATTGATGAAGTAAACTTTGCCTCTATACGAAAACATACAGGTTGAGCTGTGCCAGGGTAAACTGAGTAAAATATTAACTGTGATGTTTTCATGTCTATCTGTATATGCACAGGGACAGCGAACAGGCTTTTCTAGAAATTGTGTTCTTCGTCTTATTTCCAAAAGGCAGTGCATCCTCAGAATGGATATACATTCTTTTGCCTTACCTTAAGCATAAATATACACATAGACACACAGTTTTTGGTTTCAGTTCAAGACAAAACCAAAAGTCCCCCACAGAGAAGCTGTTTACAGCAGAATCAACCAGAGCCAGGCAGCACTGTGATGAGGTAGGTTCACCCCTCTCGGATGTAGGGTAGCTACCCCAGTACCTAACTTGGTAAATAAGATTAAGAGAAATGATCACATTGACTAGGGGAGCAGTTGTCTCTCTCTACTCAACACTGGTGAGGCTGCATCTCAAGTCCTGTGTCCGGTTCTGGTCCCCTCACTCCAAGAAAGACATCGGAGTTCTGGAGCATGTCTAAAGAAGGGCAACAGAGATGGTGAAGGTCCTGGAAGGTAAGTCATGTGAGGAATGGCTGAAGGAGCTGGAATTGTTTAGCCTAAAGAAAAGGAGGCTCAGGCTATCACTCTCTACAACTACCTGAAAGGAACTTAGCGCCATGGCTTAGGTGACATGGTGGTATTCAGTCAAAGGTCAGACTTGATGATCTTGGAGGTCTTTTCCAAACTTCATGATTCTGTGATTCTATAAATATGTTAAGTTTTAAATTAACACTAACTTGCCTCTTGTACAAGTTAGACAGACATGGCTTTGACGAACACGGTTTAGTCCCAGGACAACAAGAAGGCTTGAATTACAGGGAAGGACAGAAGCAGGTGATTTGGTCAAGATGAACTGTGAATGGCAGTCAAAAAGCTAAGGGTTGTCAGAAGCCAAATGTCTGGCTACAGTGACTGTTTTTCTATGATGGTCTTGGTGACTTAGAGTTACTCATAGTATTGTACCTCCAACTGCCATTCTTCCACTGCCTGGACAAAAGGACTGGGGTGAGAGGACTAGGCAGGATGAAAGAGGCTTTCTTCCTTCACTAACACTTAGAAAATAATGAGGTTCCTCTTATTGTGCCCAAAACATGAATATAAGTGTCAATGTGATAAAGGGAAAGATGGTTCCAAAAGAATGACGTTGCACCATCAGCCACTGGCAAAATGCCCAGAAAATCCATCAGATTAGAGGCCAGGCCTTCAGTTTTATTCTGAGGTGAGAAAATGCAGCTCTTCCCTAAGAGAATAGTAAAGGAATCATCCTTCAAAGGACAGGAATCCACATACATCTTTTCCCCATTGACTTCATGCAGCAAGCATAATCTAAGACACTCTGCTGTCCCTAGCAATATAGCACCAGTCTACAAATCCCATTCCTACTGACATCTCATGCTTGTGATACATAATGTACCTGATAAGGATTGTAATAAACATTTTGGAATGTATATTGAAGACCTGTTCTTTTACACTTACATTCTTACTCATTCTAAATTACACTTTACCCTGCAAATAATTCTGCTAAAATCAATTTAGTTTCCTGGCAGTATGAAATTATTTTTAGTGTAAGTAAAGGTAATAATACAGTCCATAACAATATTCCCTATTGGGACTATGATCTATTAACTTACATACAAAGACAAAATTTGGGAAAACTGTCCAGTATGAAACCAAAATTAGGCAACAGTCTGCTAGGTCAATGATCCACCAATTAAAAAAAAACCCTCATTAGTAGGATTTAATGGCTCCAGAGACATTATTCAATCAATAATCCACTAATATTGGATAGATTTGCACCCCTCTGGCTCCAAAGGGGTAGTTACAGACAATCAAATAAATCATCTAATCACATGCAGTAGTACAAAGCGAGCCTTGATGGAGACTGTACAGTGAATTTTTGTTAACTGTCATATATTCCCAGTCCACACTATACTTGTTTTTCAACATGTTATCAGTGACAAAGGTAAAGCTTTGAGGCCAACCAAAGTATCAAACCTTTCTGTAAATTACTGCAAGTCAATCCTGGCTTACTTTTAGGGGAAATATTTCTTTCTCTTTTTCTTTTGTCATCTTTTGCTTTCTTCTCATTTTCCTTTTCCGGGTTGATAGTAACAGAAGAGAATGATTCTGGTTTTGCAGTAAATAGGTCTTCAAGGCAATAGCAGATCAAGAAGCAGTCTCATTTTTAAGAAGTCATTTGGGTGGATCAAAAGAAAAAAATCAATTATTTCCTCAACCATAATGAAAATAATAAGTGATGGAACTGAGAATGTTCTCTCAAAAGAACACATCTGACTCTTCAAGAGGCCATGACTGAGAGGGGGAAATATACCTCAAAATCTGCAGATGTCATTGATATGAAAGTCTTGGGGAAGGAACTGCAAGCTCTTTTTCACCATGAAATTGCAAGTTTTACTTAATGGCCAATTTGGGAAAGCTTTCTCAGTAAGCCAGAGTGTCATCTGTGTTGCTCAAACTGAGCGAGACCCCAAGTCTTTCAAGCTTACCCATGACATGAGAATTAAAAATAGATCCTCCCAGCACAGTAAGAAAGACAAGGACTGTCTGAGGCTCAATTGCCTTCTCACCAGCCCCAGTTAACAAGATGGTTCAAATGAGCACCCTATTGCCCATCCAGGAGGACAGAAAAAGAAAATTGGGCTTAACCTTTCTGGAAAATAAATAAACCTGAATTTAGTGTAGAAGAACCTCACAGATATCAGTAAATCATCCTAAATTGGAATTGCAATTGTCTCATCCCCAAGTTGAGTTCTTGAGTGGGATTCATCTTAACTAATGGAGAATGTGAGCCTGATCTAGTCATTTAGAAGCAGGTATTCTGAGGTACGGCACCTCTCCTCCATAGCCTAAATTTCAGGGTTTTTTTGTTTTGGATGCCTAAACCAGAATGGATTAATTGCATCCCAAAAGTACTTGTCTCCCTTCCAATCACTAGGAAAAGAAACTCAGAGAAGATCTCTGCACTGTAGCAAGTCTGTTTTGACATGCCTCTACCTGTGCTGTTTGTGGGGAAATCATCTTGGTGTACCAGAAATAAGGGGACAGTACATAAAATAGACCTAAGAAGTAAGCAAAATATGAATTCGTCGCCAAAAAATAGCCATTAGATTATTGTTTCTCCACCAAAGCATTCAGTAATACTGCTGTATCTGAGCTCTGCTGAGCTCAGTTCTTCCTGTTACTTGAAAAACCTCCATCCCACACCCCAATCTGAGTCCAGATCTCTTCTGTCTCTTTATTTCCCTCAGCAAGGGGAGCAACTGTGGGGCAAAAAGGGTTTAGACAACTAGGTATTAATTTTGATGTTTTGATTAATCAGAAAGCAAGTAATGTAAAAACCAGAGAATTTATGGTTCAGGATTCACAGCCCAAACGAGATGACAGAATGACAGCTGCTATCTCAGCAGAGTATTTAGTCTTAAATGGGAACTCTATGTCATATCAGTGTTGCCTTAAATAGGGAGACCCTATTGAAACACAAAGTGAACTTTTTTTCAGTGAGTAATAAGTATATTAAATCAAAATTTGAGATACATTTGAGCATATTAATTATCTAAGTGCTCTCTGTTTATGTGTATTTGTATATATATATAGTATTGTGCATTGATATTTTAGTATATTAAATCAACTTAGAGCTATAAAACCATATATTGTATTAGGGCCAAAAAATACGTATGTAAAGCTGCTTGACTAAAAAGGTGTGGCTTCTCATTTCAGTGGTCCACAGAAGTGCTACTTTGGGATGGTGGGTCAGGAAACTGAGTCTGAATTTCTTCAAATCTTTGTAAGAGGCATCAGGATACATTCAGCTTCGGAATCCTACCTGATTTTGTAAGATTTAATACTGTATGCTAAGGCTTAATTTCTGTTTGCTAAAATTTAATCCAAACAAAATCTGGGTAAAAAATTCTTCATCTGTGAAAAGTTTTAGGTCTCTGAAGTCACACACCTTTTGAGAAATTTATTAAAACTATTATAACCTTTTTTTTTAATATAATCATCGAGGTGTGAAAAGGATTAAATCCAGCTTGACTTATTTTGGACTTTCTATGGGAAACTGTTTTGCATACTTTTGTTACATGCATATTGAAATTCTGAAATTCTTTGATTGCAGATCTGCCAAGAACATCATTCCAAAACCTGTAAAGAATCCAAAATGCAGCAGTGAAAGCAATTTCTGGCACCTGTGGGAACAGCCAGCATTTTTTCCAATTTCTGTGTCTCCAAACCTTTATACAAAACTAATAGTTTTACTTCATTTTGGCCATAATCTTAAATGCTCCCAAACTCACTTGCGTTTTATTTGATTGAAGCATGTTTAACTGATTTTTTAGTTTGGAATGTAGTGCTGTCTCCTCTACAAACTTTTCAGTAAAAATAAAAAGCATATAAGACATATTGACTATTAATTACTAATGCAACCTATATTATTTAATCAGAAATTTCAGTTGCCTTAGGCATTGGAGAAATAAGAGATGCTGCTTAGAAATACATTATTTTGTAAATGACACTACATCATCTGGTATGCTGAACTCATAAACGTAGTGGAAGATGAACTTATACTTCTGAGTGGGTCTAGTCATTAGAAATAGTTACAAGCATCACATAATTTACACTGTTTATAAGGCAAGCAGAAATGGCTACAAATATACTAGCTATAGAATTCAACAAACCCTTGACTTTTAGAAATTTTAAATGAGAAGAAATTTTCAACATGTTTTGTATGATTAAGTAGTCTGATTTCTTTAATGGATGTATTGACTAAAGTCAATTGAAACCACAAGCTCTCAGTACTGCTGAAAACCAGGACTATTTTAGTTAAAGACACAAATGAAGATTTAGGAGACAGGTATGACTATATATAGCATGTTGATTATTGCTTCAAATAAAACCAGATGAGAAAATGACATGAAATGCAACATTATTTTTGCCAAGCACAGTTTAGCAGAAAATCTCTGCTAAAATCCTGTTCTGAACAGGAAAATCTTGTTCCCCATCCAAGTTTGGAAGGGAAAGAGAACAGGTTCCTTTATAAATCTTGCTACTGAAAACACTAGAGGCTTTCCCAGTTGTACATGATTGAGAAGGGATTCTGAGACAGACAGGTACTCACAAGTCTAAGCTTATTCTTGAGTAGCTGGTCTGTGAGCCAAAGCCAAAACAACTTTTTGAGGCTGATCATTTCTCTATATAATACACTTAAAGTCTTACGTTTTATTGCAAGTGACAGAAATATATAACTAATTATTTAGGCTCCCTTGCTGCTTTTGGAGGGCACTTTGCAGAGAAAAAAGCATGCTTTTTGAAGTTCCAGACACATAAAAGAAATGTGGCAGACCACTTCTACTGACAAGCTAACAGACACATAAATTTCTGGCTAGACCTTACTCAAATGAAACTTACTAAAACTTTCATGAAAGAATGCAAACTCTTTTTATTGTTGGTTCTCATTCTTTACAGCTCCAAATCTCTCCTGACCCACAAAATAGCTATACATTGTTAGTTTAGGAAATCAGTTGTGCCAATTATTAGTCTCATTATATCTGGTATTTCAGGGGCTAGAACTGTGTGTTTACCTGAGAATCTTGTGTTTAATTTAAAAAGTAAGATTCTGGTTCTGGCGCTCATTGTTTTCTGTGAAAAGCTAGAAAACATGAACTCAAGGGACTTAAAGAGGAATAAAAAGCATAAATAAAATAAACATATGTTTGTAGCTATGATGATCTCAAGAATTAGAAGTCCTTTTTTTAAATTTTCTTCGTCCACATTTTGTGTTGCAACAGAAGAAATAACAGGAGTAAGACACCCAGGCTTCCCCCTCTACAGCTCAACAACTTGTGTTCATTCCTTCACCCTTGAAGCTGAGGTTAGGCTACACTTGACTTTCTGTGAAAACCCTGAAAAGTCATCTAATCTCCAGGTATTTTATTTCCCTCATTTCTAAAATGGGGACAATGGTAAAAATACCTACTTTAAAGGTTTAGTGGGGCTTAGTTCAGTAATGTTTGTACAGCATGTACAGCTCCCTGACTGGACAGTATTATAGAAATTCTAAGTAGTATTATTACACAGGAGTATTCCAAAAGAAAAGAAATGCAGTAGCGAATACTTTAATGAAAAGAACACTCAGTTTAATATGGCATGATTTTCTATAAAAGAAAACAAAGAAGTCAAAATAGTATCCTACTAGTGGATTTAACAACTACTCCTCCCACCACATTGCTCTCATCTTGGGTCCCAGCTGCATGTGAACTATACATTTGATTCATCCTCCAATTGCACAATGGAAGGAAAACACCTCAAAAGTGGAATAACTGTTTTTCCTAAGGCATAAGTGTAATTTAAAGTATAACATTATGGAATGAAAATCAAGGGTATTGCTGAGTTTATTTTATTAAAAATGTTTCCTTGTGTACAGTGCCTGCATGTATAATTGGGATGGTGCATCACAGTAAATTTCCATTAAGAAACAGTGATTCACTTACCAAGTGAAAGCAGTAATAAGGTTAAACTCTTAAGTGGAAAGTAAGTCAAACTAAACCCCAGCAGGTTTTCTACTAGTGGCATAGCTAATGTTTTTGAAAATGTTCTTTCTCAAATATATGTATTATACATTGCAGTATTGTTAATTATATCCATTTTCTCTTTTATACACTTCCCCAGGAGATCAGTGAAGAATGGAAAACTTACTTATAGTGGATTTCAGATTTAATGAGACAAAGATGGTTCAATATATATGACAAAATTATGTGCTCTCACCATATTTGATAGGTAATTATTTTTTATACTTTAATGGCTACCATTTTGAAAATAATTAATATATTATTTGTGTAATTAATAATCAACTGAGTAGGGAAATACTCTGGCTACATTATGGTGGGTTGTACTATCTTGTTTAACATCTCTAGAGCTTTTGGCATGACATCTTTTATATATGTATTAAAAGATTTAATTTGAGAGATTTATGCAATACATAAGATTGGTATGGTATTTCTGTGTGTGGTGTGTGTGTATATATATATACATAAATTTAGATTTAAAAAAAGCTTGCCTGAAATTAGGCTTTTAAATACATAGTTCTGCACTTAAATAAATGCCATAATTTTCCACAGAAATAAAAATATCCAGCATTTCCTATGGAAAACATGCATCGATTGCTGTGAAGTTCTGCAGATCTATCAGCAGTCCTTCTTAATCACTAGCTTTGAAGTTTTCTGATAGATCAAACAGAATCATCATGACTTTTTTCCCCCATTAGCAGAAGACTGCAAATCATTAAAAAAATAGTATTGATGTCATAAGAAAACTTAAAATTGCTTTCAAATGGACAAGCTCAGGAACCTGAAAACCACTGACATTATCTACATTGAGACACTATTCTCATGATTGGAGAATGAAGAGTTAAGAAATGACTACATGGGAGGAAAGTAAATTTTCTGCTGTTGTTTTCTTGAGCACTTGTACAAAAAAAAGTATGTTTAGAAGTGTTCACAACTTTGAGGTGTGTATTTAAGAAATTGTCCATCACCTTGAGGGTGCTATTGCCCCAGACACCCTGGTGTACTAGCAGAATAGAAAAAACCTCTTTATCCCTAAAGCTCAACAATGACTTTTGATTCCTTTCTTATTCTTTGGTCAAAGATCACCTGCAGAGTAAAGTGACCCGTAATGATGACTCAGGTGAGGGTTTATTTAGAAACTATGAACAGAAGAAAATTGCACATTTCTACCAGGTCTGTTTGCTAAACTAGCCCTCCTTCCTGAATAGTACCACTGCTAATGGGGAATGGAACAAAACATGTAACCTCCACTAAGTCAGTTGCAAAGCTGAACACTGGCCTTCAGCTGAAAGAGCTTTTCATCTGAATAAAGCATTGTGACTACAATCTTTTTCCCTCCTTTCTATAAATCTTCAGACTTAGGCTTAGGATGTGGCCTAGATTAATGCAAATCTCTGAGGGCATATGTCTTTTCCACATATCTAGTCACCACAACCTTGAATGTTTTCTCATGTATGCTAAATTTATCTCACTGTAATTGTCACCTCAGATAGGCTGCTCTTGACTCATATGTGCAGAGATATAGCTTATTAAACTGATGATCACACAAGACCTTAATTACCTGATGCCAAGAGTGAAATTCAGAGTGAAGATTTTGTGACAAAATTCAGTTGCTTTTTTTTTGCCCCTCCCCATTTCAGGGGGGTTGGAAACAGATCATCTTTAGGGTCTCCTCCAAGCCAAACCATTCCATGATTCTATGTTTTACAGTGAGGTGGTAGGAAAGAATACTATTTCTTTTGCAATTCTGGTGCAATTAGCCCTCTAAAGCCCTCTTTTGCACAAATGTTTACAAAATCAATATTATTGTAAGGATTCAATAAAATAAACATGAATGAACACATAAATGAAGGTGAAAACATATCATTAAATATATACATGCATTGCATTATGTGATGTATAAGATAAATATTTTATCCCACCATAAAGAAGTTTCTCTACAAAAGCTATGATTGGGTTTTTTTATTACCTTAAAATATTGCAGTTGTTTCTCAGCATTCATTGTTCCTTCATTTTCTTGTCTCAGACAGGAATTGAAGATGAAAAGCTCTGTATCTCTCAGCCACCCTTTCAGCTCTTTGATCCTGACCTCCAGCTGCCTTACCAGGCTGCCGCTTTCAGGCGAGAGCAGGTCACGTGGACCTAACCCACTGTGCCCTACCATTGTGTCTTGGATCTTCTCTCCTAGGGTTTTCTAATGCATCAGATAAAAAAAACATAGATTAGTCTTATGTACCAAAACATATATGGGTTAATGTGCAACAAGAAGAATCTCTTAAATGACTAGAGATGTGGTTTTTTTAATAATTATGACTAATATCAATCAGTTTCATTCTTTGTGTCCTTGTTTCAATCAATTTCATTTTTTGTACCCTTGTTTCTCACTTATGCTGTTCTCTCTGGGTCACTGACTTTGCTAGAAGGATTATAAATCAGTGTTTACCAAGAGCAATTAAGGACAGAGGAGACAAAACGCTTCATAACTTTGTAAACTAGTTACTATACAGAATTTGTCTGTGGCTTTAGAAACTTATGACCATAAGAGTTACAGGTTTCTAGGCAGCAACAGAAAATATGACAATCACTGAGTTCACCAGACTCCTATCCAAGGTACCATCTAAATTTTTTGGCAAAACACTGAGATATTTTTTGTGGTATGAACTGTCAGGTCATAATTTCCAAACATGTAGCCCTGAGGCTGTATAGAGGAGCAGTTAGGTCACAAAACAGATGGTTTGTTGTTAAAAGTGGATGAACTCATTCAGACACCAAAAATCCACACTGTTGCTGAACATAAGGCAAATTTTTAAGGCAACCAAATTCAAATTTCAGTTCTCCATGTTAAGCATCCACTTTAAAATAATGGACCCAAGTAAACCTTCACCTCTTATTGCTAATGAAACTAATTTACTATCGCTTTTCAAAGTAGTATTTCTAATAACAGAATCACTGAATAACATTTTGATAGTGGACGCTGGGTGCTTAATGAGTATTCTGAAGAGGCCAGGGATAGAAAGCTACCTTCCTTTTCAGTGTTTTGAAAGGCAATCCTTTAACATCACAAGGGAGATGTGCCGTTGCCTGCTTCTTCTATGCCAAGCAGTATTTTATCTGACCTATAAGAGGCTGTCAGGCTGACACTTATTATAAGCACTAGATCTGTGTTACTGATTGTAGAATATTGAATATACACTGACGCTCACATCCAATAACCTTTTAAACTGATAATTAGTGGTGGTTAATTGTTGTAACATGAAGATACAGTTTTTAGGTGACCCAGTATGTCTGTCTATTGAAAGTGCATGCCATAGAAAGTTACTGGAATATAATTTATAACAATGAAATTAGCTTCCAAAAATAAGCTTTAAAACACAAATAAAATTAGAGCAACAGATAATTATCTGCTATGTGGCATTCTGTAAATCACGTCTTTAGGAGATCATAACTGAAAAACATGCTTTCCTGGCAACACCCTTCTATTTTCATGGTGCAAATATTGATAATTTGAAGACCCTCAGTGGAATCCAGCACTAGCTATTGTTTTTATGCTGTAACAAAAGTAGCAGCAGGAGGTGAAATCAATGCCCTTGGAGGGTAGGGTCACAAAAAAGAATTTATTGCCACTTTTTTGTTCTGGAACAGTTTGCAATCATAAATTCTTCATAAACAGAATACTTCAGAGAATGGTCCGTCTTCATAAATATACGACAGAGGACATCAATTTCATTTAATTCACAATTTGTGTCAGCACAGCAGATGCCAATGCCTGCCTTGATAGGGTTGTTTAATATGCAATTGAGACAGAGTAATATTCAGCACAGGGGACAAAATTTCACAGATTAAACTGTACGCACCACTGACATTTCATTCTAATGTATTTCCATTCCACAGTGTTCACCTTAGATGAAAGTAATATTAAAAACCATATCCCTCTATTTTGCCATTGTTAGAAGTTAAAATCCTTGTCTTTAATTTTTTTCATGCCAATTAAAATGTAATCATGCCAATTAAAACAGTATGTCTAGTGCTGTTAGTTTCTGCAGAGGTTTTTATTAAATTAAACAAAACTCTATCAAACTCTTATTACTATTCATAAAACTGCATTTAAAAGAAAAAATGTAGTAGTTATATTTTATTTTTCTGTAAATGTTGAAGTTAATGGTAAATCTTAATCTGGAGGTATATTTTGATTTTAACATACTGAGAAGCAAAAGGTTTCAAAATTTTTAAAGACTTTTTTTCTAGATTTTTAGAATTATGATCTTATTTCATAGTTTTAAATCCTACCAATTTTAATCAGTGCCACAGAATTAAGCTGATTGTATACACTGAAATTCATAAATTTAAGGCTTACATCTGAAATTATTTTAAAAATAAAAGTTGTCATGATCAGATGTAAAAGATTGGCTTAATAAGTCCTTTTTTTATCAGTAAATTTATTAATGATCAAACAAGTTCAAAATGCTTATGGTGATGCTGCAGATTAAAAGTAATAAGATCACTGGTCATAAGGCAAATTTTAATATTTTCTGACAATTTGCACATTTAGAGAATCAAGTGATTAGAAGCAACTGTGCTTAACTAAAAAAGCCCCACCCTCTGAGATGGCTATTGCATTACCACATAACCTAAAGTGACACAAGTCAGTATTTAAAATGCTGTTGGCAGGTTGCATGTATAGCTTACTCATAATATATTAGAAATATTTTTTAAACTAGGATAATAACATGCAAAATTATGCAATGTAACTGTATTCCTAATATCACACATCTATAATTAATCATTTAAAGTAATTTATAAATTTATCTTACCCTTGATTTGAAGTGAAGGCAATTAAGGAGAGAAGTGGATGGAAAAATATATGGTTTGACCTCTCTCTCTCTCTCTCAGCTGTTTTACAACAATAGGACAATAGTGTCTCCTGCACAGTGCCATCACCGGTCTCTGGGTAACAGAATCCCTATATTGCTTTTTTTGCCAGATTCTTGTATCTCACTCTTTGGCTGAGACCCAGCCCATCATAGCGTGAAATGAATTACATGAAACTTTTTTGGCTTTTGTCAAAAGTGAGATGAATACAGCAGCATGAAACGTATCCTGGCTGTATTTTCAGCTTCAGGTATGCAGATTTGTACTGAATCTGTATATTTGTTTTTGAGCCATCAGTGTGACCTGAAATATGCAGTGACAACCCCACTTTTCATCTTAAAGGTATAGTAAATAGTTAAACAGTAGATGTCTCTAACATGTACCTTCAGAATAAATTCTATTAACATTCACTCAAGCATGACAGTCAGTGTATATCAGATATACTGCATTATAGTTGACTTGGTGCATACCCGTAATACATGGCATATTTTACTTACATTTTTTATGTATTAAAGAACTAAAATTATTAAAGTCAGACAGGAGACAAGCATGGAATAAAAAAAATCAACACAAGAGGAAAAGGCTATGGAGTTTTTATAATAGAATGAGTAGCTTCTTTGAAACGTACGTGGTGGATTGAAAGAGAGAGATATTTGTGCTCCAAATTAGAAATCAAACAGACAGTGTACTTCAACACACAAAAATGTACACATAACCCACAAACAGTAATAAAAATGCAAATACCCCAAGCAGTTCCCATTTTTCATTAATTGAATCCACTTTTTCAAGGAGATCGTTTGGTAGTAAAACACCACTTTTCTTCAGAGCTTCAACCTTACTAAGCAGTTCCATCTTTTTCGGGTGCCTGATTGACATTTCTACGTTGTATCTCTAAAATGAAAAGAAATATATGTTGTTAGCAGCTGTAGAGAATCTTCTCCATAAAAAAAAAAAAATTTTAATTGTGTGTGCCTGGTTATGATCATGCTCCACCTAACATTTTCTAATTCTACTTTTTTTAAGCACACAACCTTCTCATGATATCATAAGAGATTTAGGTACCAAGCATGTAGACTTCTGGGTGACACATCTATTCAGGCAGTTATCAACTGATTACAGATAGTAATATTCAGTCTCTCACAATATTCACCTGTACAACAATATTCACTAACACTCTCCCATCTGAATCTCGATCTGCCTTTGTCTCATTCAGGTTAGTGGTATCTTATTTTTAAAATATGCTACTTCAGCAAATAACACTGAGGTTCTTCATGGGAAACAAACCAAAATGAAACAAAAAACCCCAAGGAAATAATTTCATACTTATGTTTCCTCTAGAGTTTATTTATTCTCTCTCTCATTGTGGTTTCTGTGTCATACATGGGCCTGAAAATGTGAGAAGTTTGACCTTCAAAAAACAAGTAGACATAGCTCCCTTAAAACACAATACCAGTAACTTGATTTTTATTGCATCAACCAACAGGAACAGTGAACTGGCCCACAAATGAGAACAGACACAATGTTAATACAGTCCAATAGTTTCTTCAAGTTGGAAATACCTTCTATTTCATGCACTGTTATTTATTGTTAAAAAAGAAAAAAAGGACAGAGAAAACAGGTATAAAACTGGAAGCTTCTTTCAGAAATTCATTCATAGGACTTTCTAAATATTTAGGTCTATATTATTTATATAGTCTGTAGAAATGTATTCTAATCTACAGACACATTGGCAAATAAATATTTTTTTTAAAAATGTATTATCTGAAAACTTGAATTAACTATTAAATATAATAGTTACTATAGTGGTTAATTATGTTTTCATAGTTGATACAGTAAATTAAAAAAAAAAATTAACACACAGACACCCACATATACATACCCTCCATATAGTTAAGCTAATTAAGTATGAAAAGACTTATTGAGATGGAACTTCTGATATGGCCAAAAAAGTGCTTTTTACTTAAAGAGGAGAGTTCAGCACATATTCTCACAAAGGTGTTTACAAAACATACATAAATTATGCAAAGCTATTAGAGAATTGCTTCGTAAACATTAAGCTTTCTTTGCTTCAAATTCACCCAAGAAAACTGCTATTACAGCTCATACTGAAAATGTTAATAACTGGGCTAAATACAAAAATTAAACTGGAATAAGGAATGTTTAAAACATGGGTTCTTTTGCCAGATCCAAGAGCATGCTCTGTAGGAAAACAAAGCAAAAATACAATTGCAGACAGCTTAAAGAAAATAATAAAGGTGTGAAATCACTGTTTCAGCTAACAGGTTCTCAGCATTTCCATGCATATGTTTGCATATTGTTAGTTTCATATTTTAATCTCTCATTTACACAACACATGCACATCATTTGTATTATGTAAACTTCAGCAAATATTAGTCATTTGTGGATCATAGAGCAAATGTTTTAAATGAGGTGATTTAAACCATTTCTCATTATTAATGAACACTGATCAGGTGTCTGCGTATCCAAAATTGCATGAATATGCATGGTAAAACCCAAGGAATTGTTTATCAAGACCTTGCCTTTTGACACTCGGTGTGCTGTGGCTGAGGTTTGAGACATGTACAACCATAGGCAATACCTACCAGGTTGGGCATTAGGGCTGGACCTGCCAAGAGGCAACACCATTTTATTCAACTGATGTGTTCAACAAGTATGATTCCTGGTCCTGTTTTATTGCCTTCTCGGCTAGAATGGCTGCTGGAGGAGATTACAATCTTCTTTATGTAATCTGATTTCTATTTAAAGATGATATAGCCGAAAAGGATTTGCATAATTATTTCCATAAGTACATGTAATATCAAAGGGAATCCAGAGTCCAATTTGCTAGGCACTGAAATCCAGTATGCGCAACTCCCTTTCTTTTGTCAAGTGAATTAATAGACTGAGGGAGTCCTCTAGCTGTGTGTCACTGGTGCAGGCACAGCTAGTTACTGCTCATCACCTGCTCTAGGCTGGCACTTGCTGCTGCCTGGGCTGGGGCTGGGGATGCTCCTGGGCAGTGCAGGACTGATGAAACAAAATACACTGCATGTTTCATAACTAAAATGCTCTTGTTAACTTAGAAACAGAAGTAATTTCATTTAATTTTGGACTAGATAAAATAATTCAGTGCTGCATAATCCTAACAGTGTGACAGATGTTATAAAAGGTTATTACATTAAAAACTAAATAAGCTAGATTTTATGTACATGCTGTCTTTGTCACCGTGTAACCTACTGTATAAACAAGCATGATGAAAGTGCTGATTGATAGAAAATGCATTATACAGTAACAGTAAAAGATGAGAGAATTCAGTTGATTATCAGATGTATTGGTATATGACTGAGAGTCAGAATTGTTTCACTCCTGGATATTTAAAATGCAGTGCATATTTTAAGTTAAGGGAAGAGTTTAATGTACAGGAGGTACAGTTTGAGAACTGATAGCACAAGATGCTATTGTTAATGCTATTTTTTAATCCATTAAACACCTACACCCTGAGCAGTTGCATGGAAAAATTAGCTACCAGCTCTATCAGTGCTGCACAACCCTAGTCTGGTAGGACTACTTAATCCTGTGGTGAGAAGATAATTTAATCTGATTCATTCTTTCCTCAGCTTTAAGTGAGCAAAGACTGCTCCATTGTGACAGTCTGTGGGTGTTATGATATAGATTACTGTTTAATAGCCAAAAATGAGATTAAGGAAGTTAAGGTCACAGGTTTCTTGCAATAGCCACAATAATAAATACATGGGTAATATTTAATTTCCCACAACACCTGTCATATAAACTGGGAAAAAAAAACCCAAACAACAACATACTGGAAAAACCGCAAAATATTTACAGCATGATTAGCTGTGTGCATGTGTGCCTGGTTTTGTGTTCCCAAGGCCACTCAAAAGAAATCGAAAACATTGTTATGTAAGTTAAAGGATTTGGCCTTTTATTCCTTCTCTCTCAATACAATCAATATTTCTCGAAAGACAAAGAAAGGAATTAAAATAAATGCAGTAGCATTTATCCATTAATAAGTTCAGCAAAAATATTTAAGCCAAAGAAGTTGAATTCCAAAACAAAGCAAGTTAAAACCTTACTTCTCCTGATAAAAACATTCTAAGAAATCCAGGCAGGCTGATTGAGACATATTTTTTGACACTTTATACTAAACTGTGCCTTTTCTTTTTTTTCTTTTTTCTTTTTTTTCCTTAAAAAAATTATATAAAACATTTTTCGTGTGAAAAATCACACCCGAAATTTCTGTCCAAATGGAGACTGGAACAATGCCTTGTAACAGTGTTAATTGTCACCATGGAAACCAGAAGAATAAGCCATTTTGAAACTGGTATAGAAGGCACACATTGAGCAACTCAAGCATTTTTCAGTCTCCCTCAGTGTTAAGGAACAAGATGCCTAGTCACTGAGAGGTCAGAGAAAGAAATCATCATGAAAGGTTTGTAGATGTGCACTGTCTGGTAAACAATAAAAAAATCTGTACACAGTTAACAACTCTGTAAGACTGTGCACTGCATGTTTCAGAAAGAGAAACACCACAAAAAGATGATCAGGAGATCAGCAGATTCCACCCCTTGAGCAAAACATTAGGGCAATATTATGCGAACCTTGCCCCTAAAGCTCCCTGGGAATTCTGTTGTTGTAATAAAACTTCAGAAGAGAAAAGAAAAAAAAAAAGCCTGCATGATGGAATTCAAAATAATGCTCTAAAAGCACACAGAGAGATTAAGACATCCATTGTAAGACTTTTGTATGGTGCTTCTGTTGGTTATAGTGAAAAGAGACCAGACATACTGAACACACAGTGGAGCTATGGCTACGAAGTACAGAAGAATTAAGCCAATGAACTTTCTCCATTACTGGAATAAGGGTGTGCTCTTTGTAGATGTTCAGCATTCCATCATTCACAGGCTACCAAAGTATCTTCAGTCAGATGGCACTGTAGGATATACAACCGAGATCGGAATGGAGTGAGCTGCAACCTTAGTTTTACCTGCATTGAAATTCTAAACTTTAAATTTTGCCGTTTAGGGTGTTTTGACTGCAGCAGACACCAATAAATACAGACACATACCCTCGGTGTCTGCATGTGCATGCACAGTCAGCAGAGGCTCACATTTGCAAAATATACTGCGTGCATAAAATTGAGTAAAGAATATTCTGCAAGCAAATTCACCAAATATGTAATAGATACATATATATAGATATATAGATCTATAGATATAAAGATATATATGCATATCTAGCAATATTTGTCCATCATCTCTTCACACACATTCTCACTTTGCTTTCTGGATAATGTTTGCACTCTTCATGCTAGGCTTCATGGTGGCCCCTTAGGAAGCCCATGCCTAATGCCATTCAGGGGTGAACAAAGAGTCTTTTTATTCCAAAGTCCAGGGTCCAAAGCTCAGCTGTATACAAGCAAAGTGAAGGAATCTGCTAGAGGCCAGCCTACCCTTCACAATAGCTCTTAATGCTTCTACCTTTTTGGCACTGTCAGTGTGAAACATTTTAGAAACTGTCCAGAAGCTTGGTTATATTTCTTATGTTGTCAATAGCACTAGAACCTCTGGACAACATTCAAGATCTGGGCAGTGCGATCTGTCTAGATGAATAGCAGTTTCTGTTTCTTGCGAACTTCATGTATTTCTCTATTAGCAATTTATGGCAAATAATTGCACAGAGAAATTATAAAGACTCCTACAATTGTCCTTGTAAATTAATAATAGGCTTTCTTGATTGGGATAAATTTGCTGCTGAGCCTTTGGAAAAATTAAAAAGTGCAATGTCATTTAAAATTGCCAGAACTCACATAGCAAATTACATCTGAGGTTAAGAATCAGTTTTTCCTCTTCTAGTTTATTCCATTTGCATGATCTGGAAATCATATTACATTGGCTATGTATTGTTAATTGGACATAGATTGCATTATCTTTGATATAAATCAAACTACAAATATTAAAATGAATTGCAAATTCTGTAATAGAAGATCATAAAACAATCTTTTTTAAGTATCTCCCATTAATAATTTAATTCCAATTATATCACTCGGAAAACTCAAGAAGGAGAGTGCTAACTTATTTCCATTTGCCTTTTTCCCTCACAAATAAGCACAACAGCACAACATGTATTTGTGTGAGAGTGCATGTGCATATGGGTGCACGCCTATAAAACAAAACAAATCTTAGCACTTTTGTCTTAAAACCCTACAGACACCTTGGGGTTTTTTTTGTTTCAGAAAGTAGCAAATGCAGATTACACTTCTGCTATGCATTTCCTTCTGTGGCAGCTTGAGAAATAAACACATTGAAAGAAATATTAAGCAACTTCATGAACTGAATTTTACCTGCATTAAAAAATTATGCAGTTGGTATCCATTGTTCTGCCTTTTTTAAAAGAAAAGTGATCCCAACACTTGAAATTTTACTATATATGTAATACCTTTTTGAAGACTTTGTGTGCCCTTTAATGAATTTATATTAAATATTTAATACTGTTTAGGGCATATCCACTACTACCAAAAACAGTTATATTCCCAGCAGTCCCACTGTTTCAGGCAGAGGGCTTGATTGATCCTCCTAGCCTGAATTGAGTAGAATGAAAAGAAGCAGTTGGAAAATAGCTGCAATCATTTAATGCAGATGACCTCTGACAGGCTCACAGCTCTTCTATCTGAACAGAAATTTGCATGGGGTCTCTGTGCAGAGGAACAATGTAACCTAAATGGTAGACAATCTTTATTCTAATGAAGTGGGTGTCAAGGTCAATGTAAAACTGCAATGATAAATGGTGCACCACTAGGCAAGAGAAGTTGCATAGGCATTGTAGTGCTTTCACATTAATTGAAGGCTGAAATGCACTGAGTGAAAGCACAAGACTCTCTTTTCACCATAATGTGTTAATGCACAAATGTTTAAATGTTTTATTCAAGCCCCTAGCCTGTTGGCACAAATCTTATTGCAAACAAAAATACAATAGTTGGCCAATAACCAGAAAAATAGAACTTTTTATTAGCTTGCCTTATTTCTTGAATCCCTAACAACTTCCACAATCTACTCAGAGTACCAAAAGAATAACAAGTCTCCAGACACCTAATGTAATTCACATGATCCTTTTTCTATTTAGGATATCTGTCTTTAATTAGTTCCAAACAAGCAAGCCTTTAGACAACTCTTCATTAGATACCATTCCCAATGAACTAACTGTGAGAAGAAAAGTCATGCTTCAATATTATTATTTCCTAGATTCCAAGTTTTCTTTTAGTATATAGTTAACATCTCCAGGTGCCTTTTGTTCTCTCAAAGAATTAGACCAGTAAAACTGGGTTTTGTAATGCAAAGAGTTGTGTGCCCAGAGTGGGGACTAAACTACAATCTGTTATTGTGGCTTTGTCAAAACTGCAATACAACTATAATTATAGTACTTCATCAGTCGATCAAGCAATTTGTGGAAGGCAGTACATTTTGTCTTATAAAAATGAGGAGGACAGTAAGCTGCTTTTTAAAATCCTGAGCTGCTTAAGCTTGTTAAGGGTATATTGTTTGCTAATACACTCATTAGCAGCCAGGCATTTTAACTTCATCAATTAAACAGGAAATGGTGTTGCGCCATTAGTTTCACAAAATGCTAAAAAACAGATAGCAGTCTACAGTTAAGAATTTTAGAAAGTGTATTTTAACCTGCAAACTACATTATATATTTCAAACCACTTTTTATGCAGCAACATTTACATGGGGAGTGTGTGGGTCTGTCTGTCTGTGCATAAACGTAGGTGGTGAAAGCCCTGCAGATAGTTGTGAAGCTAATTATATATATACACACACATACGCCCACTTAAAATTTCCCAAGTCCCTTAAGGATTGCTGCTGAAGCACAACGTCATTTCTTGACACCGATGAACATTTACTCATCTGAGTAATCCCAAAGATGACAGAAGTTTATTCCTGTGAACGACTAACAGCTCTCCTGGATAACTAACAGGTTCAGAGTACGGATGACAATTTTTGAGTATTTACCAGCCTTTATAGTTTTAGGCTCTTCTGTGCAAATAGGTATTAACAGTATGATTAGAGATATTAGACAAGGAGCTATAGTTTGTTATTAAAGAGGATCTGCAGTGCTTTCAGTTTCTGGGGATCTGTGAGTGGCACATACTATACAACGCCATTTCTATTTTACAACTCGCCTGAGCAAGGGAATTTTCCATATGGAAATCAGTCTTCAGGATATTGCAATTCAGAGAATAAACTCCAGTGGGGGAGTGGGGGTGGGGGAGGGGAGAATTGTAGTGTAAGAAAAAAAACCTCAACCCCAAAAAAACCCCCCACGTTAGTGATGAAACTGTTTAAAAAACTGTACAGCTTCATCTGTGTGTGATTTGTCAGGTCTGAAGCTTTGACGTGCCCAAGGGGCAGACCCCAGCGGGGCGCAGGCTGCAGAGCTAAATAGCTGTGAAAGAAGTCTTAATGTAGGATGGAATTCAAACTAACCTTGACATGACCTCGGGAAAAATATGCAAAAAGTAAAATGAATGCACTCTGCAAGATACATCCTAATTTTGTGGCCGAGCTGGTTAGTTTCACAAACATAACTGGGACTTTAAAAGCAAAATAAAACACGAGGAAAAAGGGGAAACTTCGTAATTCAGAGTAAAAACTCAAGCATGGGGTGTTGCTGTGGAGGCATATGAATCATTTGGAAACAATCCAAATAAAAACCAACACCGAACAATATTGTTGTCAGCCTGTCTATTCAGGAAAATTGGTTTTTTAGGTTGAATATAAATGACACAAAGCCAAGATTACATCATTGCATTACAAAGTCTGTTGTGGCTTTTAGCCGAACAAGCCCCACGGATCTACTGGCCGATAGCAATAATTCAGTAAGTAGTTTTAAAGGCTTGGTTGTTTTGGGATTTTTTTTTTTTTTTTTAAGATTCATTACTCTAAATATAATGAAATTTTGTTCAAATATTGATTATTTAAATTTTTTATGACCACATCCCTGAGTTTGTTCTGCAAGCTTACTACTTTATACAAACAATAAAAATTTGAGTGGGTATATTAAGCCTTGATTTGGCTTTATTATGCATTTGGCCTGTCTTGCACAGTGTTCAGTTTAGCAAGAAGACATCCACCTTAATATAGCAGCCAAGAACTGGCTTATTCACTAGATATATGGAAACTGTAATTGAATGTCAACTTGCATTGAAATTCAATCCCACTGCCTTCAGAATGCAAATTTGTAGCAATACCAGTTATTTACTATACTATTAACCAGTTTTTAACTATAATTAAATTCTGAGAACACATAGCCAAAATACAGTTGTTTGAATTCATATGGTGAGGGGAATCCAGTACCAGGTACATAAGAGCCCACTAGACCCGAGATGGCCACTGATCTACAAATAAAGGTAAACCCTGGCAGACAATGTTAGAACATGGTGCACAGGTTATAGTTCAGCTCAGGTAAGGCCACAGAGTTGGTACACTTCATGTTTAACAACCTATCGATCTTGTAAACCATGTGTTTTACTGGGATCTTTGGCTGACTTATGAAGGAATTTCTGACATTGGTCTTGCATTGCTTGCAACAATGCTGTTGGTTTTGTGTTTGTTTTCACACCTTGCACCAGAGATGTGACTTCTGTTACAGACAAATACAGATGCAACAAATAGATTTATATGCCTTATATGTCTAATATGCTTAACATATTAGACATTGATTTAGCTAAGTTTACATTTATGTAGTTGCCTGGAGAATTGATACTAAATAAATAAAAAATGGTGTTCTTTAGAGATTAGTAGATACAATACTGCTGGTTTAATGCTCAGGTATATTTTTTTGAGGGACAGAAAACTCCACAGAGTAAGGGAGATTCCAAAATACTGCTGTATTACTACAGTTAGTCCATTATTGAGTAGAAAATGTGTTTGAAGGTGGAGAAAATGTTCAGCCTGGAAACAAAAAGGTGTAGTTGCAGCTCCATACTTGGCTGGATATTCTTGAAATCTGATACAGATACACTTTTACATTTACATTTTTACAAAATAAAATACAACATTGTAAGATTATGGAGATTTTTTGAAGATATTCAAAGAAAATCATTTATAACCTGTTATTCTCTCTTCTGCTAAGCTATGCCTGCTGTTGCAGTATGCATGAAACATAAAATTGGAACTCCTCTACACAAAGATTTAATTCCAAATGCACCTACTATTGTCAGGTTGTGCTTTACAGGCATCAGTCTGTTTTGAAACGGATGTTCTTGTGCATTTATCTTTCACAGACTGGCTCTTCTGAAGTCCTTATTCCATTGTTACCCAGCTAGAATGCTAATGGTGATCAGTAATAGCCTTCCATGAGAGAAGCTTGGCTGAAAATCTACACATAAATTATTCGTTCTTCTAGCAACACTACTGGGATATGTTTGGGGTAGAATATCTCTGGATCCTCATCTTCCTACCTGGTTGCTATACTTTTTCATGGCAGAAGAGGTTGCCCACTGGAAAAAGATCCAAATGGAAATTGAAGCTCCTTGGATCAACAGAGGCAGAACTCAGTCTCCACCAAGGAACATGTAATTCCACAAAGATAAGTACACCCACCATTTAGGGCACAGTGGCTTTAGTAATGCAAATAACTAGACCTTGTCAACTGTGAGAAAAGCAAGTCATCCCTGGCCTGTGACAACAGCCCTACAGTCTTTGCAGGCTGGTGAGCAACCTCAAGCCAAGATCAGAAAAACATTGCATCTAGCTTGTTCATACTCTAACTTCAGAACATGTGGATCTTGGTTCTCGCTACCTGAAATATCGAGTTACAACATGATTTTAAAAGTAATTGAACTTTTTCCTACACAACAGAACTTACACCTGCTTGACAGCCCATCTAGGGGCTGATTGGAAAGGGTGTTGACAGCAGATTTCTCAATTTGTCTTACAGTTATAATAAAAAATGTAGTTTTTATTTTAAATGTACATCCTGTACTGTATTAAATAAAGTGAAAGCTATAGTTTTTAAAGTGTGCTATTTGATCTTTTTCTTATAATGTCCCTTGTGCTATGTCAAAGTTGGCACATGCAGCAGATCCACAAGGAGTGCTAAAATATCTTCACTATCTAAAACACTGGCACACAGTGCAATTCCTGTTACAGCAATATCATTACAGTGGTATCAAATCTAAAGCATGTTAAAAAGTAAGTCTTATAGCTAACAGCTTATGATCATCTGCAGAGAGCCATACTCTGAACCTTTCAAGAGACACAGCAAATAATAGCAATTCACTTTTCCAGTAAACATTATTAAAACAAAAAGAGAAAGTTGACCCCCCCTCAACATTATCAGTATTTACAGTGGACTAATCTCATTTTAGAAGAATTTTATAAGGTGTTAAGAACTTAGTATTTCTTTTTTAATATTACTCTAGGAAAAAACATAGTACTTTTATACAAAAGAAAAAATACTCACAATTTCTAATGTCATTTTTATGATCAAATACAAACTGCTCTCAAGAGCAAATATATAATAGAACTGCTGACACAGCCTAAAGTATGGCTGTGTGAATGCTACAGAAAAAGCCATTTCAGAAAACATTTTTAGCAATAGAAGTCCAACTTTGTTTAAACCTGAACTTTTTTTTTTTTACAATATCAAGTAATGTTAACAGCATGCTGAAAATGTTAAGGCCAAGTGTACAGTGTCAAAATAGACTAAATCTCTCTGAAAACTGGAAATTCAAGCTTTTTAAACATAATCCAGATGTTTGGCTTTTAATCATATTTCAAGAAAGAGGAAACTTATGCAATACAAAATTCATACATGCATATTTCATTAGTGCCTTTCCTATCACTGAATTAAAAATTTCTAACATATGTTTTCCTCGAACAGATAATGTTTTAAATTAGAAGAGCTGGCAAGAAGTTGTACACCTCCCAAATGTCATTGGATTATTTTAAATTAGAAGAAAATATTTCAGTTTTTATGTTATTAACAGCTTTGATAGCAAATGCTATAGCAATGATCATTTTTGGCCTTATCGATAGGAAGTTCAATAGTCCCTGAAACAAACTAAGCATAAAAAGATGACTGAGCAGTAAGAACTAAGAACTAGACTTCTTCATGATATCTGAAGCTGATGACACTCTGACAGACCTGTGAGTATTTAACACAGATGCTTTCCATCTTCCTCACTGGTGATCAAAACAGGAAAACTCTATGTTTCTTCAGCAAGAGCCGGACAATCTTGAAGGTGAAAGAACTTTTTCCAAGATATATTCTAGAATTCTAGAACATTAACAACACTATTTGCTGAATAATATGTAAAGGGCTATATCAGTGGCCATTGTTCCTAAAAGCTAATATACATGATAAATTGTACCATCTTTTTCTAACCTCCAGAGTCTTAGAAAATTAGACTCTGAGTTCATTTATAAAAATTGAGTTTCTGAATGTAATAATATTTTAATATTTTAAATAATTTAAGACAGACAAAACTGAAGCAATAAATATGAGAGGAACTATCACACATATAATGGGAAAATGGAAAAAGACAAAAAAATCCTGCTTCTGGCTACCTGCATATGGCACTGGGCTTGTTCTTTAAGACCTCTGTACCTTCCAAGGAGCATGTGGAGTATGCTTATACACCATCAGAAAGAGAAATATGCCCCTGTTACACCGTGATGAAATGAAATGTGACTATGAACTTCAAGTCTGCGTAGAAATGTTGGAAACTAAACAATTCAGGACATGCTGAAAGCAATTCTCTCTTTATCCCTAACAGCAACTGTGCCTAGGAGAGATACTTTGCCTCTTTCAAATGGCCACCAGCATGGGTGTGCCTAATGCAGCCTTTTACAGACTCAAGCTTGCTGTGCTCCAGTGAATTGCAGACTTGTAACGGTCATGTGAGGTAGAGAAATATCATTTTCAATTTAAAATGAGAAACTGAGGCAGAGATAGACTTCATGTACAGTCTCAGGGAAGATCTCTGATGTGGGAACACAAGTCTTTCAATAGTCACTTCACTATTCTGTCCAAGAGACTATGTTGTCTGAGGTCAGAACTACTTAACACTCTTTGTTTCACATTAGACTGAAAAAAAAAGTAGCTATAGCACTTGTGGTACATTTTAGTCACTGCAGAAAATACCTCAGCTCTACACACAAGAAATCTTGCATTCTCAAAGATATTTAGGAACACTAATAGTTACCCTTAAAAAAATACAAGAATGCAGTGACAGTGACCTCATTTTGTGACTGAACAACTATTGAGACAGAAACAAAAGAAATTTTCCCTCTGTTTCTTTCTATTTCCCTGACTTCAGGTGTCTGTTCTCAAAGATTTATGGTGCTGCTATATGTGAACTCTGCTATTTGCTGGCATGATGGAAGCTGAAAGCTTCTTATCTCTAATGGCATTCTGCCAAAATATTCTCTGACAAAACCCTGGTTGATTCACAGATCTGAAGTTCAAGAAATTTTCATAATCTAACCTCCCCACTTGTATAAAATGCACCCTAATCTTATCTTCTCTGCCTATATTAAGCTCCCAAATTTCTGGCTTGGAGAAAATCTTTTGTTATTGCATCTGTCCCTGACTTAAAGATACAAATAATGGTAAATTCAGGGAATTCCTTGGTAAAATGATAAACAACTAGCTTCTTTCACTGTTAGGAAATGCATGGCTCATTTTTAGGTTGAATATGTTTACTTTTAACTTCCAGCTGTTTTATCTTCTTATACCTTTGCCAATGGCTTGAATGTCTGTAAAAGCATGAAGTTACTACAGGAATCAAACATGAAAACAGATGACTTGCACTGATCTTGAGTTATGTCTGTTTGATGTTTCTGGGATTACAATTTATAGAACCAAAACGTAGAGAAGATTAACTATTTTTGCAGAGGCTAGTAAACTCAAATACACACATTTTGGAGATTTTTAAGGTGCTTGGTTCTTCCTAGGGTTGTCAGCAAGCAAATTTTTGATAACTGGACCCTGATATAAATGAAAAACAATGGGTTTAGACTTAATTTGTGCTTATGGACAACATCGCCTGTACTTCCATTTTGGCTTTTACTTGTTGGACTCTCCCGATTCACTTAAAGATTGTTTGCTGCTGCTATTCATGCTGGAAAGGAGGATAGGGAGTAGGAGAAAAAAGAACATAGCAGCAGATCAAGTTGATTATATCAATGAGAGTTTCACCCACAAGGTGAGTATTTTCTAATGTGCACTATCAACTGCTCTAGATTCACTTTGGAAATTGCAAAGTTGAACGTGGAGTGATCTTGACAGACCAGGGAATCTGCCCCTCTGTGTTTAGCACTTTGTAATGAGCTTCTCTGAAATCAGCACACAGCATAACACCTGCATATTAATAGAATCTCTCTTAAGGCAATTAAAAAAAAAGAGATTAGTTCTGTAAAGATATTGCAACAAAACTGTAGAAATTGATTTCAGAAAAAGAACACCCCAAGTTCATGTCAGTGGATATAGACACTCCTAAGTTATTGCTATTTTAATGTCTGAATTCTACTTAAGATGAAACAGGACATGTCTTGAAAATGGGAAAATATATGCATATATCTGAGAGAAAACAAATGCTTCAAAAGACTGCAGCAGCAGGAAATGCCAGGACACAAAACCAGTAGTGAAGTAATATAATATGAAGCAAATTTAGGATATTTTGAATGTACTTCAGCTATAGTGAAGACTAGGGCAGATATGAACTTTTGTCCTTCTGGCATTCTCTCAAGAGATTCCGGTCCTGTTTTGTGGAAGGCCTTTTCTGGTAACCAGGCATGCCACGATAGCTGCCTGGCTGTTCAAACACAAATTGAAAAGATCTGTGGCCATTAAAAGAAGATATATGCTTACAGTAATGTGTGTTGATGTCTTCAACTTTAACTGCTGTCTGTTTAATAGATGTTTGTTATGGGAATATGTGTAGGGAATTTGGTAGTCCCAAACAAAGATGGAAAAATGTAAGAAAACAAATGAGAAAAGGACGATGGACAAAGAACAAGATCCCACTGCCTAGTCTGTGTTTTTCAAAACTTTTAAGGACTATATTCTACTGAGAATATCAGCAAAATATATGACTGATTTTTATGGTGACAGAACCTTTGTCAATGGTATCTGCACCTCAGTGACATAAATAAAGTGGTCTCACTTCTTAGTTTAAGTGGCTATATTTCCTGTCTTAGCAATCATTTTACAATTAGTAACAATTCTAAAAATAAAAAAGCATACCTTGTTGAATACACCACATTCTTAACACTACTAGGTTACCTTTTTTCAAATCTATGTCTAAGTCAACTCTTTCAGGCCATTTTGTTTGCCATTTTGCTAGAGGTACAATATGTAGCTATAGAACTGAAGTCTAAAGAAATGAAATTAATACATATTTTAGAACAGGCCATAGAGGTTTTGTACATTAAATTACTACACTAGCACTACATTAACCCTATTAAAGTTAATTTTTACAGCTCATTGGTGATTGGCATTTGGTACTGATGTTTGAAGACTTGCCATTGCATTGATTTTATTCTTTTTTTCTTTAATAAAGTGTGGAAGAAATGGCAGAAGCAGAAGTTAACTGTCCTTTGGTAAAGCTATTAAGCTCTTAAGAAAAAGGTACAAAAATGTCTATAGGGACATTATATATGTTTTTAATTTTCCAGCATTTCATAGGCTTGAAAAAGTCCCACTAGTATGAATACATTTACACTTACAATAAAAAAGAATAATATGGTGGTACAATAAAGAAGACCACGTTCAGATTACAAATGCCACATTTGCTCTCATGGAATAACACCACTGTACATCAGAAATCCAAATAAACATTATTGCAGACCCTTCTCAGGACATGAGTGCACATGCTGACAACACAGTGTAGTAGGCCACCTGCTGGCCAAATCAGCCAATTATCAATTTTAATCTAATAATTAGACTATCATACAAAGAAGAGATAAACATGAAAGAAGTGCATAAACCACATCAACTAAAGACTATTGGAACTAATGTAAGTATATATAAAAGTGAGTGTTTCTTCATCTTATTTTAGGTTTTCCAAGAGTGGTCACTACTTGAGTCAGGATGCCAATTGAAGAAGTAATGTTCTCTTGGGTGAAAAACACACAGTAGCTAAGTTCCTGGGTTTTTACACACCACTTTATAAAGTAAGGTTCCATAGCAGGTCAATCTGTCACACTATACCATTCAGCTCCCTAGGAATGACTGGAAGATACTCTGGATACGAAAATCCAAGACTGTTTTCCAGTAGCTCCCCTGGGAAGCTTGAACACAGACTAAACAAAAATATGTTGGCTGGCATCACTCCTTAGAAGGATGTAGGAACTAAGACTACCGTGCCCACAGATCTGGATCCAAATATAGCCATACAAAGCAAGGACACAGTCAAGCTACTGACCACACTGTGCATTCAGATTCACAAAAAGAAGGCATGTGAAATATAAGGATGGACAAGCTGCAGAAATTCCTGAACAGATGAGCTAAGGTCAGAATTTCAGAAAGATCCTCAACTGTTGGGTGACCCAACAACTAGAGATCAGAACATGGGAAAGTGCCTGGTTTTGAGATTTACTCCATCAGAATCTGCTGGTGTTAAAATCTGCAGGACTAGGATAGCAAATCCTGGCCATGGCAGATTAAGTCAGAAAGCTAAAAAAAAAAGCTACAAAGAGAATTCAAAGACGCAGCAGCCTCTGAAGAACCTGGAAAATGGACAATATGCTCCTGAAGGGAAGAATTTAGAAAGCACAAGAGTGCAAAGCAGAATGCATGTGACTGGAGAATGCATGTGACTGTGTGTTCTGTCCTATTTTTAGCCTTATCAAACCATAAATATCAATAGAAAAGCCTTTTCTCACAAGACCACTACATCAAATTCACAAAAATATCATATGTATGATCCAAAGAGTCTATGTTGATTTAATGAAACAAAAAGCCTGAACCATCAGATCTCCCATCACTCTGGGTCTCCCTGTTTGGGCAGTGGAGAATTGTTCATGATACATACAGGCACCCATAAGCCTAACATCTTTTGAATGGTGTGTAAGTTATTACAGTAATATAGTTCTAGTGACTGGCTTGAAGGGAAGGAAACAGGGGGAAATGGTAGAAGATTAATTTTCTGGCATGAATTCACTTGGATAAAATACAGGAAATATTTCTCCTCACTATTTAAACATACAGGGGTAAATCTGAAAATTTTAGCTACCATTAGAGCATACCTCAGCACCAAAGTCAGGATTTCCTACCATGGCAGTAAAAAGCATTGTCTATGAAAATGGTCAGTTGACAGAGAGAGAGTACCCTGTTCTTCAGTCAGGATATAGCTTGTGGGATGCATAGCTTTTAGAAGAGATGTAAAAATCTCCTCACATATACCCCCCAAAAGAGGAAATTCTTGTTGTTGCTTGCTGCAATTGGACAGCAATATTCTGCATCTCTTTTAATGTGGTTTCTAACACGAAGAATTAAATTAAATTAAATTAATGTGAGCCAAACAGAAATGTTTTCCATGAAATTCACATTTTGTTGCTCAACATTTAATACTCTGAGTAACTTTTAAATGTGCCAGGAATAGAAAAGCTCATTTATTTAGCATTTGTGCTGTTAGACAAAATACACATATATATATAAATGTGTGTGTATATATATACATATATATGCACAACTGAACTAAATGAAAACATGTTTCTTTAAATAGCTATATTCTTCTCTCTTTGCATCTGTGCTAAATTGCTAAAAATGTTGATCTGATTTTATGGAGGACTCTGTATTGGTCACTGATTTGTAGAGATAAACTCAGCACTTGAATTGAGAAGAAAAACGAGGTGGGATGTGGGTCTGCCTGCAGCTGAAGGCAGCTGGTGGTGTATTAAAGGTGAGCTATTGCCCACCAGATAACTCATGAGGAATTACTTCTCCTGGAAGACAAGTGCAATGTGCGTGAGAAGGGAGCAAGTTGCACTGTTGCTTCCAGGTAAGACAGAAGTTCCTGGTTTCACTGATTTCAGAAACCAGAGCTCTCTGAGGGTCTCTGTTGGAAGGAATCTACTTTCATTCCAACTTACCCCTACACTCATTCACCACTGCTGTTATGGTGCCAGGAAAAATTATAGAGGAACAGCTACAGGTGCTCTGTATCATCAGGAGTTTCTCCTAACACCCAGTTCCTTCAAATAATTGTACTATTTAACGACTGGTATCTTGCTGCTTTGCCCGCCCCTCTTCTCCTCTCCCCGCCTCCTCTCTTTTATTTTCTCTTGATGATTAACTTTTTGTCTAGTCACTCTGTATTTATCATGGCAGAAATTCATAGGCTTTTGCCAAGTGTGCAAAAAATTTGTAAAAGCATTTGTTCGCCTCTGTGAAAGACGGAACTCTCCTTCTGTCAGCTGTTCTGCCTGTTTTCCTGGGGTACTCCTAGTTTCTCATGGCTAGAAGCAAAGTCCTTCAAAAATCAACATATGCCCCCCACAGATGACTCACATTCTTTCATGTTTTCTGCATTTAGATTAATATTCCTGTCCAGGTTTCTATTTAAGGGTTGGTTATGGATTGCCTCCTCTTTGACATTTCTGTTTTCTATGTTTATATTGCCATCAGCTACTCACTACAGGAAGGGTGTCAGGTCCGTGTTACACTGGAATACCCCTAGAACCTCAGACGTGAGCATAAGAGCCTACAGATACCTGACAAAATACACAGCAGAACAATGTCTTTGTTGTTCTTTCAGATCACTGTTTCAAAACATGTTTTTGACACCACAGTGAGCACTGTTACCCTGAAAGAAATCTGAAAAATGTCCCAGGTTTTTGATATTTTGTGCAAGGATTTTGGAATCAGTTTACACCCGGATTTTCTGACCACTAGTAAATTTTTCATCCATTACTTTCTGTGGGGTTATGGTCTTTGCTTTGCCACATTGCATTTTCCAGCAGTTTTACTAGACTAACAGAATTCCCTTTAGCTTCTTTCTAGGGTGATTTGGGCGATTTTCAATTTTACATGTAAGTGCTCATCTTCTTCACATATGTTATATTCAGCTAGAATGCCAGGGAGCAATCACAGTAACTTTCCTCTTTCTTTCAGGTACCGCTTTGATTATTGTCTTTCAATTGAAACCAGAACTTGGGTGAGTAGAATTCTTGTAAGACAACTATAGCAAGCTTTAAGAGATGGCATCTCTTATTTCAGGGGTTGTTTGTTGATTGACTGCATTTATTCACTGGTTTCATCATGATTTCATTGCACATCTGCAGTGCTTGGTTGCATCTTTCCAGTCTAATTTTGCTCCTTATCAATGTTGCACTGCAGCTGACTCCATAATCCAGCTGGTATCAAATTAGTCATTGATCTAATAGCATAGTTGCAAATATAGCAATTGAATGCCTGGCAGCCCTCTGCATTGCTAGAACACAGAGAATCTTTATATTTGCTTAAGCCACATTATGGATATCTACTTCTTCATTAAAACCTTAAATTCTCGATGATTTCAGATACTATAATTTAATTTCAAAGGTAACTGTGATATTCAATCTGTCTCATTGGCTCTTTTTGTCAGGAACATTTTTATTTCTACTTTTTGTGTTGCCTGTTACACTACATATGTTGCACTGAAATGCCAGCATTTTCAGCCAGTCTGTATCTGCCCAGCTTCATGGGTTCTTTTGACTTACATCTATGTGTGTGTTCTGCAGTTTCTGTTCTGGCACTTCGGATAGTTCACCCACTGTTTGGAGGGACTGTCTTCCCTCTGAATGGGAACTGTGTTATTTCACAAGTGATCCTGGCAAAGAGATACAATTAAGAAATGTTTCATGTCTACAGTTACATATGGTTGCTCTAGTTCCTGGCACCTTACCATACCCTCTTTTTTTGTTTCTGGTTTTGGTTAAGAAAAAATTTTATAGCTTTTAATTTACTTTTCATTATTTGTATCTCTCTGACCAATTCTTCCTAGAGGCTAAAAATTATATACTCTTGCGGAAAAACCAAAGTAATAGCAATGAATTTTTTCAGGCAACAAAATGGGATCAGATGACTGTCCACTTCTCACCTCTGATGGTGTTTATTCGATTTTTCAACACATGATAACAAGCTAAGAGATCTTAGGAATTATTGTTCTTCCACCTAAATAGTAGACACAGTACTCCTGGATGAAAGCCATCAAAAAATAAGCATGTAAGTCTCAAGACATGTTCATCTTTAGAAAGCTACCTCCTGAAAAATTCTGTATCTATTGTAGCCCATTTCTGAGAAAAATCTATGGGTAAAGCAGAGATAATCAAAGTCCAGTGAAATGTCTGTCAAAATCTGGATGCATCACAAATGAGTTTCAAACTGGAGTATTTTTTGTGATATCAGAATCAGTGAGTGGTAAACTCAGTGAGTCTGATCTTCATAGCCTCTTTATCCAATCAGTGGAGTAAGAGAGAAACTGGTTCTCCTGAAAATGTTTCAGAGTACTTAACAAACTTCAGCTCTGAATTACCCCTTAGAGAAATCTCCTTGTGAGAGAGGCTGGTCGGCTTTGCTCCCATAGTAGTTTAAACCAGCCTTCACAGATGACCCCCTGTCCCAGTGTATTACTGGGGAAACGACAACCTCTCTATAGCCTTCCCTGCAGCTTGTGACACAGCTGGCACATGTCCTTCACATCTGTAATAGCACCTGTCATTCTGGAACACACAATGTGAAGGGTACTGCTGCTTTTTCCCCCCAAAAGCACCTCTTCATAGAGCCAACTTTAACATTTACAGTTTCATGAGCACCGGGATTCTATAGCAACCATGTTTTCTGCAATGCAACAGCACACGCAAGAAGTTAAGAACCACAAGTATTTCACACTGGCCACAGGAGTTGGCTGCAGCCTGCCCTAAGACCCCACTGGACCCTATGCAGCCACAACTGCAAAAACTATTAATTAAATTGTAGTGATTGCTTATTTTACCTTGTTAGAAGGAAAAGTTCACACAAAATGCTGTAGCTATTTTTAGCACAGTGTATTATAAGTGTATACACACAAAGTAAAAATATCACCCAACCTTAAGTATGTAAAAAGGTTACAAATATATACACATAAATAATTTATATTGATATTTTACATATTTTCAATATATAAATACAGTCTATAATATATATTTATAAAAATAAAAATACAATACATATACAAATAAAAATTCAGGAGATTATAAACAGATACACTTCACTGCAACTTATTTTTTATCATTTAGACATAAATTCATTGAATATATTGCCACAGAAAGTTTATAGAGATTTAGTGAATTTGGGTTTCATATAGAAAACCTGCCAAAAAGGTTTTCTGTGGTCATTTGTTTTTTGTTTATTTTTATGAAAGAAATATTACAGTATTGATTATTTTTGAGGTATACTGATGAGGAGTAATTTGCAAAGAAAATAGTAGTTCCTGTATTATATTTATGAAGCAAAACATCATGGATAAAGCATGTAGTTCTTTGAGTTTAAAAAAAATATTTTTTCTCCTGGACTATGAGGTGGAAAAATAGGGAAGTGCATTAAAAGTTGGCAACTAACTTGAGGAATAGGGTAGTAATACTATTGCCACCTATAATTTTTGCTTGTGATTTTTTTTCTTCATTCCTTTAAATTGGATGCATACACCAAGCTGCTAAAAAAACCAGTACCTTGTTCACGCACAGCTTCAAAAATTATATGGTCATTGTGTTATTAACATTCCTCATTTTATTTTATTTCACTATATTATCTGGAGAGACCAGTGGAAGGCAGCTTTAAGGTCTCACTGCTTAGGACCTTATCTTACTATTTTATAGCAGCAAGGGCACAAACACAGAGCATGTGGAGTTGACTAAGATGCTTGACACCATGACTGTAAATTGTCCACGTTTTGCAGCTGTAGTAAGGAATGGTGATGACAGCTATGTGGTACACATTTACTTTTGTTTGAAGTTGAATGCCTCTTTCATTCTAGACACACTGCTTTAATCTCCAAAAAGCTGTGCTGGCTTTTGCTACAAGCTCAGTAAATACTGCATTGCTACAATGTGAAGTTCATCTTCAACATCGTGCTGGGAAGAAGTGGGGAAAAACCCACTTACTCTTCGGAAATGCACGAAGCCACTTCTTGCAGAAATACAGAGAATAGAAATTACAACACTGTCTTTAAAAATGCATGTTAACATTTGAAATATACTATGGAAGCAACCAAGAAAACATAAGCATATTTTTCACATTCTTTCTGTATTCAATTTCTAGATGTTTTAATTCTGTAGACATGGCAATCAGTGTTTTCCTGTTGTAATTATATAAGACATTAAAACTTAACATTCCTCTGCTTTAAGCAAGAATTTTTCCAACAATAATTTTATTTTCAGCTTTTTAAAATATAAAATTTGTCAGAATTAGCAAGGAATTTAATCCTATTACATAGTTAAACATATGAACCGCTGAAGAATGAGCTAGTTGTTATAGGATGGGTCACAAAGGCATTTTTACTCTGTTCTCCAGTGCAACTAAAGTGAAAATACTTGTGCAGAAAAATGTAACCAATTTCATCACCCCTTGAAATAAGAGAGTGGGAAACTTTGCTGCATCAGGTCCTGAACTCATTTAGTTCACGTTGTAATAGCAGTTAGACTTTCACTGCTATTTGGTATATCAAGCATTTTTGAGACGTCTCATACAAAACAGTTGGTTTTCCTTCCTAGTGGAGAAAGTCATAGATGTTTTTAATCTGTTGGGGAAAAAAATATCCAGCCTAGCACAGGAAAATTACTGAACTTCATGAAGAACAGTAACTGAAGCCAGTTTTGTGTAAAGTCATTTTGCAGTACATGACAGTTAAAAACATACTACAGTGTGAAAAGCAAAGATTAACTTCCACTGAAGCATGTATCAATCCATATATGCAGACATAAGTACAGGCATACTATTATATAAGTAATAGACATGCTGTTGTTAATGAGATCTTTATGGACATTATTTAGCAGAATAATCTTTCTCTCTTTTTATTTTTACATACACTTTGCAGATAAAATAAGAGTGTTCACTTTGGCACATAATTTGCTAAGAGGATTAAAGTAATATTTCATAAAGGTGGTGATTTTTGCAAGGTAGCCTAAAAGTTGATTAGCAAACTATAATGACTATTCTGATTGCAATTAAAAAGCCCTTCCAAATGGGTCAACACACCTAAGTGCTATCTGCAGTCATTTAGATTTTAACATCATGGTTATTACTTATTATCAGGCTGCACAATGAAATATTGATTACTTTTAACCTTTAGATTTCAGAATTCAGGAAAAGTCGAGGTACTAGCACAGCCTACCTTTCCTGTTTAGTAAACTTATGGCCTTTAGTGGAATTCTAATGATTCCTATTGGCAAGGCAAAACTGAAATTAGTTTATTCTTTTGGCTCATGCAGAAATGATGACATGCCTAAAAATACTGCATGCATAGCAGATTTGTAGTTACTCCCTACAAGGGGCTCAATCCTGAAGTGTGCTGTGCGCTTCCTCTAAACTGACAATCATCATTTTCTTCTGACTAAAACTATTTTAACAACTCCATGCAGGCACTGATGGATTATCAGACAGATAGAAAGCATCCTGGACTGTGCAGAATATGCAGCTGAGGAGCAAAAATCTTCAAATTTTTTAGTTTATAACCAATCCCCTAAGCATATTGTCCAAATATATCACTCTGCAGGCTGTTAATCTTTCAATAAGTTTTCTTTATATGGAAAATCTGCTTGAAATAAAGACTGATCTACAATGCAGCTTCAGTACGTACACAGAACTTGCTTTAAATGGAAGAAAGTAATCCAATTAAACTAATCTGGTTTACAAGTTAAAATGATACGAAGAACATTAATTGATCCTTATAGGCTGCTGCTATTTGAGCCGTCTCTCTGTGCAGCATTTGGAACCACTTTGCACATTTGTATCCTCTAATAGCAGAGAACTCAGGCCCCCAGTTCAGGAGAATTATGGGCAAGAGAAACATATAACTGTTATGTGTTAGATTAATTTGCAGAACACTTGGCATTTTATTGCCAAGTAGTCAAATTGTTCCAAGTTGTTCCGGAAGGTTGTTATTAATAGTATGTTTTCTGAGGAAAGTTCTGTCTACTTTTGGAACTGCATTTCTGTTGCCAAGGAAACTCCTTGAAGCACAGCATTCTAGGAGCACACTGCTGCTTTTGTTTGCCAGTATCCTATTCATATCATCTAAGTAAGCACTTTACATACTTTAGCCTCCAGTTTCAAATGTTGAAGTTTTTATGTATTTATATTTCCACGTTAAATATAGTTTGTGCTTCTTTTTAAACTCAGGGACTCTTGCAAGATTATTTTAACAGTTTCATTAAAGAACAGTTTTTTGTGGCTTTTTTTTCCTTTTTTTTTCACAAGTTTGCAATAAATTAGTTTTAATTTGAATAATAGCTCCATAGGTTATAGCACTAGTCCTTAAGTGTTAATTATCTTTTCACTCTGAAATTAATGTAGTCATTTCCTACTGACTCCTCTACACCATTATTGAAGTGCTGAGGAAAACATGTCATTGAGTTCTGAGCCAGAACTGTTGTTGTGATTAATCCTGGTCACATGGCCAATCTCTGCCAAAAGGAGATCACTGAAAAAAGGTGACAAAGACAGTGATTTCCTGTCAGCAAAGAGT
>NC_138786.1:36808320-36825272 GCF_965178545.1 Coloeus monedula | reverse complement strand
GATCTCTCTCTGAGATCTTATCTCAAGCTATGAACCTTTGCTACATTTTTTTCTTCCCTGTCCAGCTGAGAAGGGGAATGACAGAGTGGCTTTGTTGGATGCCTGGCATTCAGCCAGGCTCAACCCACTACACTTACGGATTGATGTTCCGGACATCTTAGGATGTCATGACCAATAACATGAAAAATAGGAATTAATAATTAAAAAAAAAAAATCTTCTATGCTTCTAGTGTGAATTTCATGCACCAGTCTTTTCTAAAATGATTGAAGCCATCTTTTTAGGAGCACTGTTATTTAACATGGATCTCAATCACCTATGCAGAGTTTCAGATGTCAAATTGAAACATCCCTCTGCAGCTTTTATAATCTTTCATTATTCCAAATTTTTTAATCTGTCCTACATATTCCAAAATCGGGTTCTGATTTTCCTTAAAATCCAACTGTTAGAATATAACACTTTTTTGGCAATAATACAGATAAGATCTGTTGTCTGCATAAAATATTAACTAATCATAAATTAGCATCAGATAAAATATTCTGCTACTTAATATTGGAAAAGAGACATCCCAGTCAATATAAACAACTGAGTTACATTTCAAGCTGCACTTACTCATATATGATAGCAGTCACCTATGCCTGTTGCCTAAGAACTAGTTACTGCCAAGGCCTTTTCTGAGAACACTTCACCCATCCAACCCCTTCCCCTTAGGTTTCCTCTTTAAAAAGGTTGCAAATTCTTCAGAAAAAGATTTTGTAGGTGTCTCAATCTCACTTTTATGTGCAAAAAGTTTTGGAAAGTAAGGAAGCCTTGGCTTGAGTAACACCATCTAAAAACTTTATCAAGAAAGAGGCCAGAGTGAAGAACCAGTGTTAGACATGCTGTGCTACGGCCTGTCTCTTGGGTCTTCAGAAACAGAGGGAGGAGAATTCCAGTATAGATCACTGACCATATGGGTATGAAAATTTGCTGAATATTTTCTCAATGTAGTCATTGAAACACTTTGCATAGTGTCTGGTCTTGACATGCCTGTCTCATTGACTGCTGATTCTTGGCTGACAGAGGTAAATGAAACCATGAAGATGTTAGCTGGCCCAGTTTCTCATTATACCTATGAACACTGTGATTTACTCTGGGACGGTTAATAATCCTAATATTTTTGTGATCTGAGCTACTTTTAAAAGTAAGCTATATGTTATTCATTATTGCTATACCTTTGTTCATTCAACAGAAACTTCTTGCCTTTATTCTTAACTGTATTATCTTGATAATACCTCTAGCACATTCAAAATTAAATCTCAAGCTTCTTCTCTGGTGTTTGCATTATTATCTTTACTTCTTCATCCTTAATGGTATACTATGCCACTGAAGTAGATGCCCAACAAATTCTCTCTTAATACCAAAGATCAAGCATAAGTCAAGAACATAGTCATTGAAGCAGAATATCTGTTCAATCCAGTCAGAGGGAGACAAAATATATTTTCATCCTTACCAAATCTTTCAAGTGAAAATCATGCAACTTTCAGAAACAGAATCAAACCCCAGATATTTGTCTCTGATTAGGAAACACATAATTAAATTATTTGGTTTTGATATTATTTCATTTTTTGTAACTATTTGCTCATCAGTTTTTTGTATTTGTTTAATTTTACTGTTAACAGATTGTCTTATGGAAATCATTTAATATTCATGTCTTTCAGACTGGCTAAATGCCTCAAAAGCTTAGAGACCCACTGTAGGTATAGGCTCAAATAAAGAACTCTGGCAGTATCACAGGGCAGAGAATTTGTATGTTATATGGAAAATAAAAATCTTTTATTACCCAAGAAAATTCAGGTGGAATATTTCTGATTGTCTAAGGCTGAAATAGGAATGCATAAATAATACAATACAAAATTTTAAATTGAAACCTACTGAAATGTTGATATTCCATCTTTTTATTCTAATACTGAATTTTTTACATTTCCATTACTATAGGAATTCAGTAACAAGTTCTACAATTCACATATCTGTGAATGCAGGATTTGGGGCATATACTTCTAAATGCTTATTCAGGCTTTTTATGGTTATTGCTGGACAGGCCTCTTCATATTTTGATAATTTCTCACATATATCTTTCAGAATTGTATTAATTCTTTGCTATCTGTGCTAGTGTGTTATTATGCTCAGATGCATGCAAGGTTTCAACCCATCTCTACTACACCTCTGTAGATTCTACTCATAGATCTATCTACATTTGTGCCCTACTAGCCTTCCAAATTCTCCTAAGTGCCTTGTAAGTCTCCCCAGTACAAGTCCAAGTTAATTCTTCTCCTATGTCCTCATTCCGTTTCCACCGTCATCTCTGTCAGAGAGCAGATTCATGAACAGGAGCACCAGATTCATGTTACAAATTAAACACTAAAGATTCTGCCACTTTCCTACAGGTGACTTCTGAATGATACAATAGATCTTGGTGTTGGGAAGATTTTCTTTAATAATTTACATTGTTGTTTTACTTGATAGCCATTGATTAAATAACCCATTTGACCTCCATATAAAGTATTTCTGTCCCTGAATAACTATAAGCAGTTACTAACTCCTTGATATTTCTTCTAGTTCAAGTGGTGCATTCTTCCTTGACAAAAAGGCAATCAATGTTATGGAAGGTGGTGAAAAGTGAAAAAGAGGGTTGTTCCCTACTGAAAAAGACAAGCTATTTTAAATTGGAAGGAAAACATAATTATAGATAATTACCAGAGACTACATTTCTCCATACATGCACTAATTAAATCACCTATTAGATGATTATATTTTTTTATAGATTTTTTTACTTTCTATTTGGCATTACATATGATAAATCAAATACACAATAAATGAAAAATGACAGCATCTATCAAAATTACCCTCAGAATCATTTAATTCTTGATAACTATGATAAGAAAATTCCCAGAGTATTGAGAGAGAAAAGTAAGTCTTTATCTGCCTCCAGTCAGCTGTGAATTTAACTTAATAAACACAGAACTTTTAGTTCCAAATATATTTTATTATTCTGTACTATGACCTTGTGTCTGATAGAAAACAGTTCATGTCATTCCCATGTCATTCTAGATCATGTCCTAATAATTGCACAAAATACGTATGAAAGGGTAAAAATAGAGAAGAAAACAATGGTTTTTACCTATCATATGTAGGATCACTATTATTTATGTAAACAATGTAAAAGCCATAGAAACTGGATTTAGAGTGTATTCCATAGCAGACTAAATTAGCAAACCCACAGGGAACACAGCGTTGAACTTTTTACAGAATTTCATGGTTCGTACCCTGGGATGGAGGAAAGATAATGCCCCAAGAAGTCCCTTCTCAATTTTTGCTAAATTCACTGGCATATAACAGCTAAACCGAAGTGTTCTAAACTATCAGTAGCCTCTTGAGATAAACATTCTCCTTACATATTAACATCCCATTACAAGTGCACATTTTTAGTTATCTCCTTTGAGATCCTTGGTGATCAGCTTATTGGTTTAAAACAATGGTACTTCTGCAGGCAACTTGGGAAAGAAAAATAATTAATTCTATCCATCTATCAACACTTTCTTCTTAAAACAACGCTTCTTAAAACAAAAAGAAATAACCACC
The DNA here is from genome assembly GCF_965178545.1 of Coloeus monedula. Classification (NCBI taxonomy): domain Eukaryota; kingdom Metazoa; phylum Chordata; class Aves; order Passeriformes; family Corvidae; genus Coloeus; species Coloeus monedula. The sequence goes on along the minus strand of NC_138786.1, from coordinate 36,821,653 downwards.
TTCTCCTCTTCCTTCACGACCCTTCAAAACTTCCCTAATATTATAGATTGTTTTGACTGACTCTGCAAAACCGTCAGTGTCACTTTGGTACTTTCTACCTTAAGTTCCTTTCTATGTGCTTATTGCAATAGTGTTTTTCAGGCTCAAGCTGGTTTTGGATTAAATCCCTAATTTCTCACTTCTGAAGTAACAGTAATGATTTCTCCTATCTGGCTAATGACAATTTAGCACTGTCACCATGTGAGATATTGTATCCTTGTTGTCCTGTTTCTGCCAAAAATTTTATCATAATAACTGCAATAGTATAAGAGGCTTCTTTTTATGTTGGCGTACCTAACAGCTGTCTATTTTGATCATAGAACTGATTCTTCAAAGCCTCCAACTTTTTCACAAACAGAAATCTAGTTTTAATTTAAATGTTTGCAGAGAAACTTGCTATAAAATAAGTGAGAGTCCTGCTAAATCCCACATTTTAAATTTTTTGAGCATGAATTCCCTGGGGTTCCTAGATCTAGATTCTGAGTTACTTTGGATGTACACATACTGTAGCTTAGTGAAATCAGGAACATGCATACATATCACCTGGAGTTGGAGATTGAAAATTTTGCAGTTAAACTGCAAATATGCTTCTTCTGTCCTTTCTCCTAAGAAATTTTTTTCCTGTCTGCATAGTACTGAGTCCCAAAATTTGGGTCCAAACATCAGTCTGTACTGTGGTATAAATTTTAGCACTCAAAAAAAGAATATTCAACAAGGTACCCCTGGGGTAAAAGGGATAAGGACAGGCAATTCTGTGTCAGCTTGTACCAGCAACTCTTCTAGTTTGTTCTAACACCTGGAATTTAGCTGGCTGAGATTGTGGCAGCTCTACTTCCTGCCTTAGTGAGCACTAGATAAAAGGAGCAGTGGCCTCCACTTAGCAGTGCCCCTGGCATAAGTGTAGCACAGAGACCACACAATCAGTTTGTTTGTCTGAAAGTGATGAGGCAAAAGAATGGCAAAGAAGACATCCTGTCTGCATTAGTGGTGTGGAAGCCAAGAAAAAAGCATTACAGCAAACAGAACTTTGTCTAGTTGTGGATTAACACTGGTAGTCACTGCTGGTAACAGCATCAGTAATGTCTCCTACTCCATAACTTCTTTCAGTCCTAATAATGTCAGTCATTTCTTTCACCAGAGAATTTCAAGCCCAGTATCAACCATGCCACCTTGTATTTCAACTCAACACATTCCTATTTCATCCCCAGCATAGACTAAAATCTCAGTATGACTTTAAGCTTTATTTCACACACAGCTATGTCTGTGTGTCAACCCAGTCCCAGAATACCATTATTGAATATCATCACAATTTGTTTCTCCAGATTCCTTCCATAAGGACTACACGAAGGGAAAAAAACCCCTCTCACTAGCAGGCATAATTAATTTTGTGTTTGTTTTTAAAATAATCAGCTAATTAGTGGTGTGACACAGTTCATTTGTGACTTTAAAAATATTTATGATTCTTTATGATTTGATTCTATGCTTTGGAGGAAAATAACTTCACAGTGTTTAGAGTGTAGAGCATTGCCAATTTTCTTAAAAATATTTGGACTGCTGGACTAAACCTGCCTTAATAACTGGCAGTCCATGATCCAGATCAATCTTAGGCACAGGAAGAGTCAGAGAATAGAGTTACCCTAGGAACATGTTCCTCTTCTGGATATGCTTGGTAAGTTTGAACAACATAACACGTCTTTTGGGATTTCTCTATCTCCTTGCACCACTGCAGCAGTAAATGATGGAGAAGAAACCCAATGTGGGCTGTGAAAATGAAACTTCAAATAAAGTCATCAAGGTGCAGGTGCTTTAGCATTATTTCTAATATTACATAATACTTACCACCAAAACAATCCTCCCATATACACAAATCATAGCAACACTTAAAAATACATTAAAAAATAGACATCCTCTAACACTTTCCTTCTACAGACGTATTAGAAGTAATTAATCCAGCATGAACGGTGACATAAAGAAACTTAAATTTATGTCCTTATATAGCTACTCCTCGAAAAGTTGAATACCACTTTCAAATAAAATAAAATAAAATAAAATAATCCAAACCAAAAAACCCTACTGTCATTATAATACCTGCAGAGTGATACCACTAACAGACCTGGCTGTTTGTTTCTAAGGAAGAACAGCTGTGCAACAGACTGTCTGAACAGTTCCTATTACAGAATGCAACATGGATCACTGACACAAAGGAAGCACTACACCAGCTGGCTTTCTGTCTTAGAGCATTTCAATTCCTAGATGATTTACCTGTTCTCAGCCCTGTCACCTCAACACTTCCACTACCCAATTAAAAAATGATGTTGCTGGATTCTCTCCGCTATAAATTAGATATGTTTTTGTTCAGATCAAACTGGTTACTTTTTTTTAAAATTTTGAAATACATGACTTATTTTTAAACTTATAAAAGCTGCTTGATTATTTATTTGTGGTCTATTTTGTTCTCTTGTAGAGTTTAGATATGAAAAATTCTTTTCAAATGTATTCATATGCAGTGATCTACATTTCCTAATCATAATCATGTCAGCAAAAGTGGAGCTGCTCTTAGGATAACATTTTAGTCTAGAAAATGATTTCCCTTTAAAATGGATTCAATGGACATGATATAAAAAGAAGATGCAAAATTACACACAACAGTTTGCATAATCAAAACAGATATGTTTTATATTCAGGCAAGATTTCTTTTTGCTACATTAAATGGAAGAAAATAGACCTTTTGGAATTCTGCAAGTGTGCTATGGCTGTAAATGCAGTAGCAGTGGAATTCCAGTAGGATTATGAAGAGGATGTACAGAACTTAAAAAAAGAAATCAACCAAGATAAAGAGGAACAATATGAAAGGATAAATGGATTTTTTTTAAACTAACAATAGTCCATTTATTTCAAATAGGAACTATATTTTCTACTTTGTAACTAAAGTTAAATTTATGAAAGCTTGAAATATGGAGGTGTATTCTTTTGTGTAGGAAATTTACTGGTCCTCTTTTAAATAAATGTAGTTCAAATGACATGTAATGAGTGTAGAGCTTCATTCAGTAAATAATACCCAAGGTATATTCATATCTACATTCAGAACAAAACTTGCACATGTTATGGAATAAGGTTTGAAGGGCTCTGCAGGTGTCTCATAGAGACACTGTTGCTCTGGAGGAGACAGATTTCAAATTAACATTTCTCTTCCCTAATGAACAATAATCTTGATCTAACACATGAAAATAGCATGTCACAAATGGCTACAGAAAGTACTGGATTTTTTTCAAGGATGATACAAGGATAAGTTTGTGATAATCATATGAAGGTTATTGAATGAAAAATAAACCACTTGATATTTAATGGGTATAATTAATCAGTGTTAAAATGAGCCACAAAATTTTTTCTATCCCATAAAATTTTACAAGATTTCAGTTATTTTTCTTCTCATGCCGTAGGAACAAATCAGAACATTCTGTATGAGAAAGAAGAAAGGGAATTGCTGATAACCTTCATGTCAGGCAATCCAACTGTTATACAGAGGCCCCAGGTTTAAGTTCCTTATCTACTATTCTCTCAGTGCTGGCCAGCCTGTAGAAATTTTAAGAGAAACTTTTTCTCTTAAAAAAATGTACTAGGATTCCAGTGAACATGGTAATTAATGGAGGAGGAAATGATGGCAGGGAAAGAAGAACGTGGATGTTAAATCTTAGCAACCGAACATTGACCTTGTGACTGGAAAGAGACACAGTTCCTGAGAAACAAGTGTTCCTGACTGCCATGCATATTTTATGTATTCTTTTCAGTACTACAGTCAAAAATCCTACTCCCCTTGGATGAAAATGACTCTGACTTTCACTTCTCAGCAAAAGTAACCAGAACAACAGAGGAAATTTTGATTTAATAGGAACTTTTCCTCCTAAGTGACATCTTTTTATAGGTGGAAATTATTTCTGCCAGTGCACTCCTAAGTCAATTTTGCAGCATTGATTTAATAATGAGAAGTAGCACACTGTCTAGAAGTAAATGTTTAATATATATCTATCATCTATGCACAAATGCCTTCACTCATGAGTCATAGGTAAGAGTCATAATTAGAGGATAATCACAAAGGCTCAAAGAAGGCTGTATTAACGCATCCTCCTTACCACAGATGAGAAGAACTGTTGCTCAGACCAGAAGGGGATCAAATATTTTAAATGCATGCAGGTTTTATTTATGAAGCCACCAAGAAAAACCAACTTATTTCTGTTTTTCACTAATTGCTTAAATATAAAATCTTTTTTTCATTTCTTCCAAATACCACTGATTAGGAATTTACACAAGGTGTCTGACCTCAATTGCAATGATTACTGTCTGCTCTACTGTGTTTACTGCATTTAAATTCATAGTGTTCTTGTGAGATAAAAAAGTGCGTTTGTTCACACAAATGAAGAGCTAGTAGATTTTAAGATGAATGACAAAAATTCTAAAAATTATTTAGATGGCTTGAATCCTACTGATTTCAAGGAGCTGAAATTTATCTTTTGAGGGTGTGTGTCAGGAGTGATGGGCAGGATTCATCTCACTTAACTTTAAACTGTCTAAGCAATTTGTCAGTTCTCCCTCTACAAAAATGCAGGGCTACAAATCTCTAGAGTACAATTCATTCTTTCCCCATGCAGGATCAAAGCCAGATGAATGATTTATTCTTTGGAATAATTTTATTCTCTACTGATTACAGAAAATAACTAAATGGCTGGCATAAAATGTGCATTGAACATAGTCAAATGGAAGTGAAAAGAAACCTACCTTGTGCATACCAGAGTTTTAGGACACTAATGTCCACTCCAAATTAACAAGAGGCATCTTCAGTCAATGTAACTTGCTTCCACTGTAAAAAGTCATACTGGCAGGGAGACTGAGCTACAGAAGTGGAATGTACTTTTCCTCCCACTAGAAGTCAAATGAGGAGGAATTGTGATAATAAGACTTGTAAGATTTATGATTGTCTAGGTCTTACCTTGTGAGTTTAGCCACCTTGTGACTCACAGCTGTAGAGTTAAACTGCCCAAGCTGTGTTGGAGCAGCTTACACTCCCCTTTGTTTGCAGTGGGAGTTAATTTCTTAGATATGAATATTTCAAGTAATTGAAACCCTTTAATTCTCATGTTATTTTAAAATCTTTCCCTCAAGGTTTTTACCTCTGGACAACCATTAGCAGACATATGTAAAATAAGTACTTTTTGTTTCAGTCCTGTTTTAATGGCTGGGTGTTTGCAAAATTAAAAAGATATCATTACAGTAGGTAATGACTGTTGTAATTGCTTGTAGTCTCAACACAGATTTCTAATGGGAAAAATATGACTTACCCTCACTTGCCTCTAGCATACAATCATAACTGGATAGGGAAGTAAGACATACAGTGCAACAATTCAGTGAATAAATTGAGGACTTCTATTTCCATGCCTCACATACCTGACAGTCTGCTCCCTTAAAGAAACTTGAAAAAATAAAGACTAGTATGTTATTGGCAATGATATCTACAGCTGACTAAAGGGCATGTGTAGATTCATAAAGAAGGGTTTTCTTTCTAACAAAAAAAAGAGATTTATATTTTTTTACAGTTGCACACTGTGATGTGACTGATTGGTTGTTGCAGAGCTAATAAAAAGATGACTACTTGCAGCTGATAGCATATCCTATTTCCATCTAATTTGATGGTTTTCTGCTGGGCTGATGGGAACCTAATCACAAAACATTGAAGAGTCAGCTATTTCAAAGCCTGGTTGCAATTTCTACTGTTTTCTGACTACTTAGCCTTACTTCTTAGAAATCTAACCTCTTACTACTTGTTATGAAGTTAGTCATTAAAGTGTACACTAACATTATCACATGTAAATTTCACTCTCTCCAACCAAACATATGAGAATAAATAGTATCTTTTTATGCCAGAGATAATTATAATTATTCTTTCTTGTTATTGTTGCCTAATTACTCTAGATAATGCGCTATTAATAAACAAATGAGACAGTGTGTACATTTGGGGACTTCCAAATACTGGCTAAAGGTAAAAAAATCAAAGAAAGTGAGGCCAGTTGTTGTGCAAGGGCAGAATTGTCACAGACCATTTCCATGAAGAATTTGTGTATTAAAACCTTATTTTTTAACCTATTAATACAGAACCTGTGACCCGGTTCTGCAAATCCATGGTAGTCACAATTTTAAAAGTCAATGTGGAAAACTAACTGTTGCTTGGAAATGCAGTAGTCCCAAAGTTTCTGGAGGCTAAATGTAGCCGGATATTCCTCATTTAATTGGAGAAATTGCACAAATACAACAGATATCAGAAGACCCTAATAGCTTCCTATACAATTGTTGTCAGATAGTAGCGAGAACCTAACAAAAAAGCCAAATCAATGCTATTTTAATTATTCCTTCTATGACAACCAAATATGGACATAAGACTTAGTGCATAAATATTTCTAGATAATTTTTTTCTTCTGGACATAAAACTAGGCTGCACAACTTTCCATCAAACCATAGGAATCATTAGGTCTATATGCAGTCTCAAGGTGCTAAAGCTGAGGATGTGATGGTGTTCCTGAGCTGGTCTCATATTAGTTGGGTGCTTTTTCACTTTCTCAGCTTAAGCTATCACTGACAAAGTGACTTTGTGACTTCACAGCCACTAAGATCTAGCACAGATTTTCTTTTCAGTTACACCAATATATATAGTAGAATATTTGTGTTATTCATATAATAATAATAATAATTCATAAGCTATTATACTTCAGCAGCCAACAAATATGAAGTTCAGAAAGTTAAGATAATTTGAATGAGCTCTTGTAAACCTTCTTTCAAAACTAGTCACACACTGGAACCAGTTTACCAAGCATCAGACTCTTTTATTAAAGTTAAATCCATGAAAAATTACATAAGACATTCATAGAAAATGTGTGGTTACCTTGAAACTACAAACACAAATGATATTTGTGTTAGTGGATAAGTGTTTTTTTCTTTTATATTAGTTATGTTGTTGTATTGTGTTTTTGTGGCAAGGTTTTGGTAGCAGGGGGCCTATGGGGGTGGCTTCTGTGAGAAACTTCTAGAAGCTTTCTCTGTATTTAATAGAGCCAATGCTCCAAGACGGACCTTATACTGGCCAAGGCTGAGCCCGTCTGCCATGGTGCTAGTGCCTCTGGGATAACATAGTTAAGAAAGGGGGAAAAAAACAATACAACACCTGCATCAGTCAGAAAAGAGGAGTGAGAATATGTGAGAGGAACAATTCTGCAGGCAGAGGAGGAGGGGCATGAGGTGGTCCAGCTGCTGGAGCAGAGATTCCCCTGCAGCCCGTGGTGCAGACCACGGTGAGGCAGCTGCGCCCCTGCAGCCCATGGAGGACCACAGTGGAGCAGGAATTCACCTGCAGCCCCTGGAGGACTGTGTGTCAGAGCATGTGGATATGCTTGAAGGAGACTGTGACCCCATGGGAAGCCCAAGGTGGAGCAGGCTCCTGTCAGGATCTGTGACCCCATGGAGAGAGGACCCCACACTGGAGCAGGGTTTCTGGCAGGACTTGTGACCCCATGGGGGACCCACACTGGACTAGCCTTTTCCTGAAAAACTGAACTACATGGAAGGGACTTACACTGGAGCAGTTCATGAAGAACTGTAGTCTGTGGGAAGGACTCATATTGGAGAAGTTCATGGAGGATGGTGTTCCATGATAGGAACCCCATGCTGGAGCAGGAGCAGAGTGTGAGGAGTCCTCCCACTGAGGAAGAAGGAGCGGCAGAGACAACACTTGATGAAGGACCACAACCCTCATTCCCTCTTCCTCTGCATTAATGGGCAGGAGGAGGTAGAGAACATCAGGAGTGATGTTGTGCCCAGGAAGAAGGGAAGGGTAGGAAAAAAGTGTTTTAAGAATTATTTTTATTTATGGTTATTGTACTCTGATATAATTGGTAATGAATTAGAATTATTTCCCCAATCTGAGTCTGTTTTGCCGTGATGGTAATTGGTGAGCAACCACTCCCGGCCCTTATCTCAAAGCAGGAGCCTTCCCTTATATGTTCTTTTCCATGTCCAGCTGAGGAGGGGAGTGATAGAGCATATTTGAGTCCAGTCAGGATCAAGTTCTGGTCATCAGAGCTGGTGAAATGTCTGGAAGTCATGTCCTATGAGGAGCAGCTGGAGGCTTTGGTCTTGTCTAGTTTGGAGAAAAGGAGGCTCGAGGGGAGACCTCATTGCTCTCTACAGCTTTCTGAGGAGGGAAAGGGAACACCAGGAGCTGAGCTCTTCTCCCTGGTATCCAGTGACAGGACGTGTGGAAATGATTCAAAGCTGTGCCAGGGGAGATTCAGATTAGATATTAGGAAGCATTTCTCTACCAAGACAGTGGTCAAACACTGGAACAGGTTTCCTAGAGAGGTGGTCACTGCCCCTGTGTTCAAGAGGCCCTGTCAGTGTTCAAAAAATTAAAAAATGCCTACTTGGATTTGCTCAGCCTTAATGGTTTATCTAAGGAATTTACTAATTTCCAAAAGAGTTACAGCAAAAGACATAAATGGGTGTGGTTTTAATTTAGTCATAAAAGAGACATAGAGAGAGAGGATGACAAAACGGTATTTCAGGGATATCAGGTAGGAGATTTCCTGGAAATTTAATGGAAAATTATTGACATCCAAACATGCAGGGGTACTATAATTTTATTTGCACTTATGTAGTACATGTAGCATGTAAGAGGTACCAGGCTAGTACCAAAACTGTAAAATGCTTTTCTGTAAACAAAATACAGTATTAATAGGGATGATTCATATTATTATCAGTATATTTTTTGCATAAGGAACTTACTTTGACTTATTTCTTCTGAAATATTCCATTGAATTTGACTATCAACAAACAAGCTAACTTACGATGAAATACATTTCTTGGATAGTTCTTCCTTTGGCCTTGAGTATGGAAATTGCAGCCTGTAATTGCAGCCAGTTTTAAAACATATATTTTAATGCTCTAAATGGTACCTACAATTCCATCATGATTCATCCATAAATCCCATATCAGCATGTCAAATACCAAAGGTAATCTATATTGTTACTATGTGATTAACTCAATCTATCAAGGAATTATGAGCATGTAGGGTGCTCTGAAGTGAGAAGATGACCAGACTGTGGTAGACCACCCTCAAGCCACATAGACATGTAATTTAACAACTACCAATTGCCTTGCAACTTTTACAGAGTCATAGCTATAATGAGAAAAGGAGAAGTGTTTCTCCACTTCCACGTCTATGTTTATGACCCAGCAAGAATCTGACCACAGTGTGAGGACAAGATATTAAAATTAACTATACCTCTTTGCACCCAGCTCTGCACAACTGCTCTCTTGTGTGAATAGTCCTGTTTGTGTACCCATTCTGGGACTGCAATGGATTCTGCAGTCATCGGCTTCTTCAAGAAACAGAATTGAATGGTGGGGTGAAGCAAGGTTTTATAAAAATAAGTTGATCAAAAACCACTTACAGAATCAATTGAAAAGCCTATGATGAAAGCCAGAAGTCAGGAAGAGTTAAACGATGGGGTTGTGGCAGGAAGGGAAGCATATCTAACTCATCTCTGGAGAAATTAGATGAAAACAAATACAGTAAATCCTACAAAAAGGAAAACCTTGAGTAGTTGGAGAGAAACCCTTCAATAGAGAGTTCACAGAGTATGGACAGACCAGGAAACCATGCCAGTAAGAGTAGAAGAGTGCAAGAATCCATGTGTGCTGAGAGGAACCCAGCCTGCTCTGGAGCAATTAAACATCTGACATTATCAATATATAGACAAGCTGACAAATTTGATAGGGAGAATACTGTCACCTAGAGCACAGAGTCTTGTAATTGGAGTCCTTTTATATTTCTATAATGACTTCTATGGCACCTTTTTTCCCCTTTCAATGCCTTGATTTTCCCATCTCTAATATACAAAAGAGAATCCTAGTTTTCTTCCAAGCACTGCTAATAAAATACCTCTAATGCAGTCAATGTTAATATTAATATTGCTGCTGTATGGGGACAGGTTCTATTCTAGAATCTGAAAGAGTTATCTCATATTTATCACCTTTGCTGTCAGCAAAATTGTAGCAGCATATGTCCTAGAGAGTTTGTTGATAAAACTGTTTATTGGTTAGGTGTAATTTTTAAAAAGGGAAATTTCTGGAAAAGTGAAAGGAGAAACTCCAGTTTAATTATATGACTGGATCCGTGTAATGGCGTGCCAATAACATTCGCTCCAGCCATGTACTCTTGTCACTGTCCCTACACTGGCTTGCATGCTTGCCTAACCACTTGGTGAGGCAATTAAATTTGCTAACCCAGCAGAAAACTAATCTGGGGTGGGAAGGCAGGGGGAGGAAATAGGGGGAACATTACTATCCTTTTCAGTGGTAACAAGCTGTTAGATTGGCTCAAATGCATCATATAACCACACCACGATTTTTATGCTTGGCAAACTATTTAGATTCTTGTTCATCAAAGCAATTAAAAGTATGTCTCAACTGAGGTGTAGGAGCAATCCCACTCATATTCAGTAGAGCATTTACCTTTACACCTAGGTTTTTTATGCCTTTCTATTTAGCTATGTGTTTTGGTAACTGGCTGGCACTGTTCATGTACTTGAAATTGACCAGCACTGAATTCGAATTAACAGAGTTTGAACTTCATTCTGTGGTTCTGTACCTGGAGACATTAAAAATCTTTGCTTATTAGTAGTCAGTTTAGCTATATGTTATCTTATAATTCCTCAGAAGTCCATTGTAAAAACTTATCCTTGCCATTCAAACCTACAGCATGTTGTTTTTGTGGTGTTTGAGAGGTAAGGTGTTTCTGAGAAGGGTATGAGGCATACAGCCTTTTGATTGGTATGCATTAGGCAATTTTACATGCAAACTTATTTTGATATCCATGTAGTTAGAGGAGCTTTATTCTCTTTCTGTGTGTTAAAAAGCCATAACAATGAAAATTAAATGAATATAAAACTTTGCAGAGGAATCACTCAATTTTGTAAGTGAAACAGCTTTTAGCATAAAAAGCCTGGATCTTCAAAATGATTGAGTAAGATTTTCCCTGTTTATTTTGCAGATGGGTTTTCCAAGGTAGAAAAATGTAATTATAGGAAAAGCAGTAAAATGTGAGCTGGTTGAGGCATAAAGTGCAGCACTTAGAATAAGACAATCGCCTAAATTCCCTGATTGACAGATGGATGTCACATTAGATGAAAATGATAACAGATTTAGTGGACTGAAGACTAACTTCCTCTTGACAGTGCCCTGACCCTTAACCTACAACCTGACTCCTGTTAGCTTCACTAACACAGGGTAATTGTCACAGGTGCAGGATAAAAGAAACCCCTACAGCAGCTACCAGTGGTCAGAGGCTTATTTCTTTTGATGACCAGAAATGCACTGTTGAGATATAGTCAAGAAGTCCTGACCTCTGATGACCTTTCAGAGCATTAAAATTTACCCCTGGGAAAAGGAAACTATATAAAAGGAAACTGCTCTGTTCTGATTAATGCAAAGCAATATTTTAACAGTGTAATAATTAAGTTGACAAACAAAGCTGAATGATGTAAAGTAATTTATTTTCATCAACACAAAAGCATGTTTCTCACACAATTGTAACAGGGTTTCAACAAAGACCAGTATTATACACTCAATAGAGTTCATGGGTTTTATAATTATGAGTAAATTCTTTACCATGTCATACTCGGGATATGTGTACTATTCCAAAATAATTCTGTTGTATTTATATGCTAATAACAGCCTTTCAATAGAAGCCAGTTCTTTGAATTGTATTTAAATTTTAGGAAGGTAGAGGATTGTAACAGTATTTATAAATGACATGCTGACAACTGTTAGACTTCACAAAAGTTTATAGCTCCTTCTGTTAGAAAATAGAGTACATTTTATTCTTATTTTCTTCAGCAATGTGAATGGGGAGTTCAGAAAACAGAGAGCAACACAATAAGCTATGCAAATATATTTTATAATAGAAGAAAGAATATTATAGAAGCAAACAAAATGACTGTGTCACCCATTAGACTGCAGTCAATGCAGTAACCTGTCCATGTTGGGGCTTTTATGCATAGAAAAATTAATACAACATAGGGGGAAAAAGAGTAATGACTGCACATCTTGGTAAAGTGAAAGTCCATGCATTAAGGAAGCCTGCCTGTGTTTTCAAAATATTTCATCTTAGGAAATGAAACAAAACAAAACAACCACAATCAACTTCTTAAACACCCGACAACAATGAATTGCTGTATTCAATTATTGTGTTTATTGGTGCTTAATACCAGGACCATCCAAATATTTATTCACTAAATATGAGGGAACAAAAACAATGTTCTAAGTACAATAGGGATCAAGTTTCTGCACAGAACAGTAGAGCTTTAAAAGACCCCTATGCAAACAGCACAAATTGCTCTAAAATTCGTTGAAGGTTCTTATTAAGGTCATAGGTCTTGCCCTGTGGTTATTATTCATCCACAAAATGCTCTGATAAGTAATATGACACTAAATTAGTATACACAAGCTTTGGGATAATTATGTGAAGAAAACAAAAAGATTAAGTTACTCCAAAAAGACTATTATACAGGTAGACAACTTCAGTCCACTGTGAAAGATGCCGTAGAATCTGATTTTGTTCTGACACGTTATTAAATGATAAAAAATATAAGGACTATTCCGATGCAACTTACTGTCATGGACACTTACAATAATAATGCCTTCCTTCAGATTACCATTTTTTCAAAGGAGATGAGATCATCAGGTAACAGTGTAAAATATGAAGGCTTAACATTCTGTGTTTTTAGCACATTAAAAAAAGAAATTGCTGGGATAATTAACAACTACCTATTTGTCTGTTGGCTGCATTCATTATGCCTGCACAAATTGGAGGTCTCCAAAATCTGTGCAGTAAAATTTACTCTTTGTTCAGGAAGTTCCCCTTGGATTTGGGTAAAATTCTGATTTGCTGTGTCTATTGTAATTGTGACAGGCAGTTGACATGTCTCATAGTCTAAATGTAGTGGCAAGCAGGGGGTGGTACAATGATGAAAAAAACTGCCATTCATTCTTGTGCAAAGGAAAGGTGTTTCTTAGCATATTCCAACCTATGTTCAGTCTAGAGTTGGGTCTCTGAGGTTGAAGGTCAAATCTGTGAGGTCAAAGCTATTTCTTGTCAATCTTCGTTCACTAATGACACATGAATTGGAAATTAGAACAAAGTAAGTAAAACGAATAGCCAGAAGGTGAGTGTCTGTTTTATTACTCAGAAGAG
>NC_138786.1:36725820-36803320 GCF_965178545.1 Coloeus monedula | reverse complement strand
TGAATATAGCTAACATGAACACTGACAGCTTTCTTAGAGGAGAAACAACACAAATATCTTGACTGAATAGCTGTAATATATTACACAGTCTTGAAGAAAAAATTCTTTGCTTACCTACCAAATTAGAATCCAACTCTCTTAATCACATACACTGGTCTGGGAAGTCTGTTTCAAGAGATGCCTATTCCCAGATTTTTTTTAGTTTCTTTTGTCTTCCAAAAATTTGAATTGAGAAATGTTAAATTGAGAAAACAGGGAAGAAGCATTTAGCTCTCAATGCAGCACCTGAGACTGCAACATCTTCCAGTTTGAATACTGAAGAGAAACCCGGCATATGCATAATAAAGCCAACACCCTCCTCATCTCAGTTATCAAATTCTTTCCTTGGTTTTCAAGAACCATAGATTTTCACCTTTGAAGTTTATATAAATGCTGAAAACCAGGACTTTTCATCTTCGTCATGAATATTTCAAATGAAGATTTCTGTATTATATGGTATGATTTTGTATTATCTGAATTCCTACATATTATTATATAACTTGCATTCATTGCATCTGCTAAGTTCAACTTCATCCCAAATAATCTATATATAGATCTTCAAGTATTAAAAGTTGCTTTGCAGTGGAAATTGTAAACAGAAGGTCGTGTCTGCTAATGACAAGGAGTTGTAGATCAGAACATAGATCAAGCACATAGAAAAGCACAGGATCAAGACTGTTATAATTGGATACTTTTACTAAAGAACTCATCCACGTTTGTTTTCCACTGTTACACTAATATAGTGGAAAAGTTCAGAAGACAATTGAGCTGGTAGAGACCAGGATTCTAAGCTCCCACCTCAGCTCTCTACCAGAAAGGAAGAATCTTTTAAGGTAGCAAAAAAGTGCAGAGAAGGAACTCATGATTTTCTTCTGAATCAGCATAGAAGGTTTCATATTTCTCAAGCTCTTTTTGCACTTTTTTCATAATTATGAGCATAGCATGTGCCAGTATTAAAATTTGAAAACAGGCACAAATAATCTTGCACAGATGTATACATGAACAAATTGACTGAGTGTGTGTGTGAAGAAGAGCACCTGCACATCACTTAGAAATTCCTCACTGTGTGATATATTTTACATGTACAGGAGAAGGACCAGGAGTTGCTACGACACTACTGCAGTAAACTTTAAATATTGAATGTATTCCTATATCCTGGATAGTTTTCTTTTACATAAATGCATTGCTTCAGCTTGATAGTAATAGAAGTAGGTACCTTATCTCCAGCACAGTTGTGAGTTTGGCATATTACTATCAGTAATATTTTAGGTACTAAAAATTATCTTTACTCAATTTTTACTTCAAATGCAGCTGAAACTTTGTTTGCATCCACATTTCCCCTACCTGTGTTCTCTTAGCAACATACCAGCTGACACTGGTGGTATTTCCCAGAATGTCAAACTGTTTGTAAGGATTCATCCTACCAAGGAATGACATGTAGCTTCTGCTGAGTCTGAAGGAAAAATGGTTTCTTTTCTCAGCTGATTGTGAAAGTGTCCTAGGATGAAAAGATATAAGTATGAATACACATTACAGAAGCAGCAGTCAAGCTACATATACAATATACTCTTTAGAAGCTTTTTTATTTTTTATTCGCTCCAAATGAAGTTACAATCTATCTACAACAGAGTCATAACTCAAAAGGCTGATAGAGTTTGGAGGCTGATTGAATTACTGTAACTCTGACTGTGTAAATTGCTAGGAAATCCTCTAGAAAACTAATATGAAGGGAAATCTCAAAATATTAAATGTATTTTAAAAAAACTTAAAACAGTCATATAAAGGTTGACCACAAAATTTGTGAAGTTTTCCTTGAATCCTTGAAGACATTCAAAAGCCTTCAGGACATGTGCCTGGGCAATGAGGTCTCAGTGACCCTGTGTCAGCACAGGGGTTGGACAAGGTGACATCCAGAGGTCCATTTCAACCTACACCATTCTCTGATTCTGTCAAACAAGAGAACTATATAGGAATGCATGTATAATGCATGATATATGATACATCCATCTATCTATCTATCTATCTATCTATCTATCTATCTATCTGTCTCAGAAACTCTTCTTGCAAAGCACTTTGAATTTAAGTGAGATAAAATCTGTAGCCACTAACTGTGGCAAAAAACCAGAAAGGTATTTAAACATAAACAGGTGCTCAAAACATTCTCACTGTCATTAATAGTGTTAACACAATATTTTCCATTCTTTCCTATAGATTAAAGAAATAAAATTAATAAAACAACTTACATTTATACTCGCAGATAATAGATTATAATTTTTTCTTGGTACAATGACAAAAAAGGGTGTTAAAAAAAGAGTAACTTTCTATAGCAGAAAAAAATTAAGTAACTGAAATATATTTTTCTGATAGTCTTAACATCCCATTCTGGCTCCAGTTCTGTAACTGTACTTCTGTTTTGTCTCACTGGAATCAGATTGTTTCGAGAAGAGCATTTACAAAACTTTAGATCCAAGCTGCTTTCTTCCAGTTCCTTGTGCTTTTTATGGCTATGTAACCCATTCAATGTTATGCACAACCCATTCAATGTTATATACACCCTTGTGCAATGGTTCACATAGCATATGAGTTTATTAGAGTCCTCACCTGCTGAGGGCTCTTTTACTACTCAAGCTGCATGACTCTTGCAATTATTTATGGATGTTTCAGTGTACGCATTTTCCATAAATTACATCATAAAGTTTGCATCAATTCCAGACTTTTCTTCCAGAAGTGGTTACAAAGGGGTACCTAGTAAATGGCCTTTTGATAGCAGACAGAAAACAGTGGCATTTCCTGATGCTGTTCATATTTCTTACCCATATGAAACAAAAAAAAAGTACCTAAATGAAGAAAAGCTGCCTTTAATGTTTCCAAAGTTCTTACTGAGACCTTGGAGCAAGAATTCCTATAATGTTACCTGAGTTAAAATGCTGAGGAGTAAACAATTTTTCTTCCCACACTGCCATACAAGAAAAAAAATTGTGCAACATCAGTATATTGCACTTAATCAAGCAGTGTCTCCTAATATTAGGATCTGAAATATTACAATGACAATTACTTCTCCATTGAATGTGTGAGTTTACCTAAAGTAACAGAAACATCATAAAAACATTACTAACCTTACCTTAAATCAATGACTCTTCAGACAGAGTCTCACTCAAAAGCACTTTTGCTTATGCCAGGCTTCCACACTCTTCTTTTTCAATTCAATTAACACTAGTTAGTAACAGGATTTTGAGGTTTTTCTCTGGAACTCCAAAGCTTTTGTGCAACACATGTATGTATCCAAAACCTGCCACTTACAGTTATTGATAAACATTATTTATTGATTTCTGTTTTAGAACACTAGTTATTAAGGAATGACTCTACAGGTAAAGAGAAACAGAAGGTGAACATGTTTGTTCAATACTATATGTATGCATATATGCTATGTATATATATACACTATATATACTATCACATGCATATTTTGTACTAAAAGGCATATAAGGGATTCACTGATCATATTAGAATTAAATACACTAAGCCAGGTGGAGTGCATTTAAAAAATAATCATAATCTTATTGAGTAGTTGATATCAAATAACTTTTCCCATGCACATTCATCTTCCCTAAGCCAAAGCTTTTGAGTTGAGACAAGTATCGTACATCTGGAGGTTACCTCCAACTGGGACTAGATAGCAATACAAATCTCTAAAATAACAATAGGTGTTTAGATTCAGAGTTTTCATTATTTTTCACTATTTTTTTCATTATTTTTTTTCCTATACTTAGACTGCACATTAGCATGTACTGTGAAAAAGTGTATAATGAAAAAATGTCATGGCAGACACTTTGGATAGAATGCTAGAGTTCTAATATCTTGTGTAGGTATCTCCACCTGGAAAACCCTACTACTTGGATTTTAATATTTCTTTTATTTTTATTAAGGACTTTGACGTTGAAGGCCTTCCTGAAGAGTTTTGGGAGAGTAAAGTAACCTGTTTCTGACATTGATACGAGGATGATACTTGGTAGCACAAGAAAAATATAGACCTGTTCAAGTTCGAAAATGAGAGGATTTTGCTTGGTCTCCCATAATCAGTCAATTTGTGAATTATATTCTCTACCAGCTCTGTGTCCAATAAGTTATTGGGTTTCTCTAAGACAGGATTTTATACCTTTCTCTTGAAAACTTGGTTAAATCCAATTGTAGAAATTACAAGTCTAACGTATTCTGCAAATATATTTGATGTTAATCTTAAAGATTCTAGCATATCTCTATCCATGTCCAGACTGGTCATTTTTTAGAAAATGTCTCACATATTGGGTTAAATATGATGGAGGTTTTCTTTTCATAATTTTTGTAAATATCTGAAATAATAAAGAATTTAGTGCCAATAAAACACTATAAGTATTTCATTACAGTATTCTGTACAAATGGTTATGATTTGATGAAGTACTTAGAGCACTTAGATAAAATCTGTGAGGGAAAATACCCCTTATTTCATTATAATGTCCAACATCACATAGACTTGTTTTCCCCAAAACAACTAAATTAATTTGGTATGGTATAAGTTGCAAAAACAAACACACCAAAGCCTTCAAAAGGATTCACATGGACAGGTCATTAGTGCTGCATGGCCCTATATAGTTAGTTAAAATTCTCAGAGGTTAGTTTATATCTTGATACTTTAATAAACAGTTTCAGCTTTGGTGAAAGCTGGAAAGCTTAATCCATTAAGAGCCATTCAGAACCAAAACAAACAAACAAAGCTTTAACCACTTCAGTGACAACAGCACAGAACAAACAAGCAGTCTCCTTCGAAAATCTCAGCAATTTTAAGATCAATAGCCTCACTCTGTGCTTCTAAGTGATGAAAGCTAGAAAATCTCTGCTGTCGGCTCTTTTCAAAAATGTTTCTGGCAAAGCTGTAGTTGCAAATTTGATGAGTTTAGTTTAGCAATACCCATGTAGTCTTGGAGGCTGACTTAAGTACTATCACTGGACACAATGAAAACAAACTAACTCAAACATCACTTTTAGCTGAAATTTCCTCTCTGTACCCTTAATTTACAATGTGAAAATACCTTTCAACATTTCTTCCAAGTAATTATACTTAGAGTTCTTTGATTATTTTTCTAATTACCAGCAGCATATTTTTTTATTTTTTATATTCGTAATTAAAAAAAAAATTAGAAATATTTTTTGTGAATGTAAAACCAGCGACTTACTAAAGAATATAAGTCTGTCTCATTTAACCTGATCTGCCAATATGGATAATCAAATCAGCAAATGCATCTATACACAAAGAAAGAACAAAAATAAACTTTTTTTTCCTTTATAAGATTAAAAGCCTGTTAGGTCCTTTTAAAACACTGCCATTGTATATTGACTTTCATGAAAAGAACATTTACTTCCTTTTACTTAGTCTAGGCTTACATCATTCATCAGAGTTATTATATAGTAGATTTGTTACCATTCCAAAGGATCTTAAATTATTCCTGCATCTATATACAAATATTGATGCTTTTGTTTCCTGTTTTTAAATACAATACCTCATATATTTGTTATTTTGTTTTTCATTTAAATTTCACATTTACCCTTAATTATAAACTCAGAAGTACAATAGGAGGAGTATTCATTTTTTAACCAGCAGTGTCAGCTAGTTTGCGCTTTACCCATAAATTATCTAGAAGCTTTAAATTATATACTTTCCTAGACAGTCAAAAGACACTGTAGGGATTGTCTGTATGTGTCTACAAGCTAATTTATCTACTAAGAGTTATTGGGTTTCTGGTAGTCAGCTGACTTTAGTAATCGTGTTTTAAAATTTAAATCAGCAACATAGAATGCTTTCAATATGAGAATGATGAGCAGCAAAACAGAACCTGTGCACGAGTTTTTGTTTACAGATCACACAATCTACCCAAATTTTTTCACCGGAAAGGCATAACATCAGAATAACATTTAAAATATGTGGCTTTATACAAGGACACTGTGTTGTTCAGTCCTGATTCATTAAGATGCTTGATGCATAAGTGAGTTGTCAAACGATATGTGGGTGGCTGTAATGGCAGCATGTAGGTTTGTATGGAAAACAAGTATGGCACTGTGAAGATTTTTTCTCTCTTTCATCATATAGGTACTCACATGTAACACTTGTGAGGGGTCTGCTAAGAACCTTGCTGTCAAATGAACTAATTCACCAGAAACACATGCAAGTTTAAAACAAAGTTCTCCAAAGGCGGAAAAAAAAATCAAACCACCTAGACTTTCTGTAGCCTAACCAAGTGACAGACACATAGACAACTTCATTGCTGCCAGAACAACACTCTGCACAGCCCACCAGCAAGCTATTTGTCACTGCTACAAGAATATCCTCCGCAACTTGGCATCAGGGTCCCTGGGTAGCCAACTGTGCTTGCTTAGTGCTGGAAGTGCTATCCAGTAATAGGGAGGAAAATGATCAGAGGACCTCATTATTTTTACAAAATGTATTATTGCATGTAAAGCATATCTTTATAGACATAAACAGGAAAATTCTATAGGAAAATACCAATTTAGTTGATATCACAAAATTGTATTCTATACGAGTTCAAAGAAAGACAGTATTTAACTTCCTTTCATTTTTCTTTGTATTGTGTGATAAAATTAATTGCAATCTCAAAACAGCACATCCTCTGATACAATCTTGGCCTGCACAGAAATATTCCCTTTACTATTGCATTGTGTCTTACATATTGCACTGGATCCTATATACTTAAAAATGTTGACAGCCCAGTTGCAACTGTCTAATTATCATCCTCAGCCAATTGCTCTTACTGAGCAAAGGGGTAGAATAAATGGCAAGCAGTCCATCTCCAGTGGTTCTAGGAAAGTGAGTAAGGACAATGAAAACTAATGACTATAAAAACCTGCAAAAATAGTTTCCTAAGAGAAAAAGAATAAAGCAACAGGAATGACAAGTTCTGATCTTTGGAAAAAATAAATAAAAGAATATGAAATAACCAAATAAGAATCATAGATAAGATGACAAGAGGGAACAATTCCATTTCACAGATAAGAGCTCATAGGTACTAGAGTAGGAAACAATCATGTTAGTAAACCAATCTGATTTTTCCGACATTTGCATTAACCTGGACATTCCTTTTAACTGACCAAGTGTCTAACTGTTAGAGCATGGCAAAACACAAGAGGTATGTGTGGATGTTCATGAATGATGACCATTCATTATTTTGTGATTGTGACTTGGTGTAAGGAGTACCAAGTAAAGAGTCTTCCTTTTATAGGCAGGTGGACTTCCAAGGTACAGTGTGGATAAAGAGTGTGATGTGAACAAAGGACATGGAACAGAACATTCACAGTATGTCAGTACCATAGTCTGACTACCATGGCCTACACTGTATCCATTTTGTGCAAACTCATTAACTTCATGCTATGGAAAATATATTGTTAGCTGCACAAGGTTATTCCCTTAATGCATGGGGCAGAAACCTAACCAAAGACCCTAACCTCTCATTATTCAAATAAGGCACTAAAAACACTTACAGGAAATCTGGGTATCATTTTTCATATCCATGATCATGGGAAGAGCCTATATTGTGATTAGAACTGTGCATTTAGAGCTCCTTGCAAAAGGTGGAGACCACAAGGTTCTTATAACTCAACCAAATCTCCTCGCTGTTGTCATGTTATAAGTGTGATGTCATGGGCTCTGTACTGTCTTGAGTTTTTTTAATGCCTCCTCTTCTTTTATGTCCAGTTCCTTACTTATGCAGAATATCTGAAGCTATTTGTAGGGTTTCCTTTTAGGTCATGGAGATAAACCAAATGATCAAAGACCAAGAAGCATTCATAGAATAATATTTCGTTGAAATGAGCAGAGTTCTAGACTGTAAACTCATCATCAAATAGCAGAAAGACTTGGGAGAGGTAAAAAGGAAAAGGCAAAATGGGAAAAAGACAAAATCAATGGCTTCTGTTACAAAACCGTAATGTCATACTAATATAAATTATGTTCCACACCCAGACATTGCAAATTAAGAGTACAATAAAAACCACAACTGGTTTGCTCTGGCTCTTACATTGCAAGCTGTCCATTTAGAAGAGGTCATGCATCCTTAAAATAGATGTTGCAAGATTTTTGTTCACCAATTAATTAATTTATTTATTTAACTGGGTACACAACTCTTTTTTTTTGGCTTTACAATTTTAGTTTTGTTGATCATATTTGTGGCTAATAGTGCTTTATATTGTTTAGCACTGTAGCAAACCATCATACATTTCTTAAAATATTTTAAATAACAGATCATAACTAATGTAATTTCTTAATGTACATAGATAAATGAGGACTATTAGATTCTTTCAGGAAATATTAACATATAAATTCATATTTTTCTTTTCTCTCTTTCACCATTTAAAAAGGCTGTAACTATTTGGAACCATTTTTATAGTTTATATAATATACTCAAGTTTCAAATATAAATTCACACACAGAGGCATTTATATTAGTGATTTTGAAAAAAAAAATCTAACAAACAGTTGTTTCTTTTTGTCTCCTAAAGTACTGAGATTTCTATTCTATTAATGAACAGCACTGAAAGAAATGGGCAAGCCTTATTAACATTAATAACATTTAAGCACCCCAAACGTCTTCCTACTAAGAATTTTCACGTAGTTAAATTGACTGTAAAAAGGAGGTTTTCTTCTCATATTGACAAAAGCTTGGCATTGGGTCTTATCCTGATCCTATTGAAGGTATTTATGTTTTACTGCTGAATTCTACATGGAAAGAATCAGGTCTAATGGCAACACTAAGAGACTTATTCCTTAATCCTTCTCTAGAACAGAGCTTTTTAAATAGTCAGAGTTTTTCAAATTATTTGAAATTACACTACAACGAAAAAAATGTTGTAGCAAGCTCTGCTACTGACATGGCTGCTGAGGCAGCCTTTATACTTGGGGCTTCAGATGCTATACTTCAAAGACTTGATCATCAAACTCTGCCTTGCTGCATGCCAAAAAAAGGAAGTCTTACTTTAGACCACAATGGACTGATTGGTCTGGTGCAGAAGGTCAACAAACACTATACATGCCTGCTTGGGACTAAAGCTTTAAAGGGAAATCTTGCCAAGCAGGATTAAGGTGTCTATTCTTTCTTCAGTATGAGTGCATTGCCAAGGGAAGTAAAACATGCATATTAAAAAAAGAAAAAATAAAACTGTCATAAGTCCATAGTAGCATAAAAATTCCTGCAGAGTTAGTATATATTTTGCTTGTACAGAGGCACTGTATGGTAATTACATTTTTACTTTGGGAGTTACAATGACTGGCATATGCATGCATTCAGTTAAAGAATGAGGTTGACAAATATGGAGTTTGGGATAACAGAAAAGAGTTATTTGTACTTGAGAATAGAAGAAAATTGTTGACTCATACCAAAATGCCTTTGTCAGACCAGACCTGCACAAAAATGAATTGTAATTCTGCCTGAACTGTCCAGAGAAGCTGGACAGCTATACCCTTGTTTTTTGTTTTAGCTAGAACTTTGTTCCTTTGGTCCACTTCATTTTCTTAACATATGTAAGGATAAGAATCAGACTGCTTGCTTATTGCAGCATTGTGGGCGTTCCATGATTAAAACATAAACATGTCCTTGGTACTTCCCACTCACCAATCATGGAGCTGCCTGGAATGCCCATAAGGAATGCTAAGCAGAATGAGAAATGAGAGACAAAGAAAACCAAGCCCCTCTGTCATGCAGGCACTTCACTGCAAGTGCTCTGCTTCTACTTACTTAGGTGACCTCTAAATACAGAGGTTTGTCCGGAGGGGACTCAATGTTTTTAAAGTGCATCTGGAAAGAGGAGAAACATCACCCGGCTCTTCTGTAGTGATTTTGCAATGATTAGAACATTTTGCTGGGAAACGGGGTTGTCATCCACCGCTCCATTGCCTTGGGAGAGGACTTTAGTCATAGGTCTGTGGGTGTCTAGGGAGTCTAACCATGGACTCTGAACGTAATTTCTTAATATCACACAATACTTCTTACAATTGTTCCCACACTTTCATAGGATATTTTCTAGTTCTAGATCATCTCTCAGCCTTAAAAAACAGGCATCCTGTAGGAGTAAAGGGGCTTTGGCTTATTCCTTGAAACTTTCAGCTAATTTGTGACAGATTGGGAGACTCAGCAGGAGAATCACAGGCATTACAGCTGCAAGTAATATCAGCCACAAGATCATATTTATGAACAAGAAAAATGAGCAAACCCCGTCACGTTTTACTTTTGACTTTTTGCATTAGCCCTACTAATGCAAAGCTGAGATGATTTTAAACAGAAGCCAAGTGCAAGAAGAACAATATGCATGTTGGTTACTGAAAAATCAAAATATCAAACAAAACCTTTTTAAATAACCCACAGCAATTGTACATACTCAGAATACAAACGGTTACTCTTTGGGAAAAGATTGCAAAAGACAGAGATACAAGAGGATTAGGACAGTGATAAAAAGTAATTAATCAAACTATTCTTATGGATAAAACTTAAGTGTTGTGTACAATTGCCACAATAATGCAGGTAAACACTTGTTGTTGAACCAGAAAATGAAGAATCAGGCTGCTAAACACTATTTGGAGTAGTCTGTGAGAAGAAATGGAAAAATCAACTGATTTATCTGGAGTAATATTGTGCTGTCAGTGCTTTTTCATCAAGGCAGAGGCAGGGTAACAGACGAAGGAGGTTTCCCGGAGCTGTGTCAAAAAACAAGCTCATAATTAATAGTCCACCCAACATCCAAAAAGATTTGTTGGTTTATGACTAAGACTCCTTACATGAAAAACTGGTGCACCTAATCAGTGCATTATAAGGAAGTGTCCCATAAAGGCGATGCCTTATTCTGTATATTCTCACACCACGTCACAACAGACAATTGCTCCCACAGATTCTGCAGCTCCACAAGACACACCCTGTCACTTCCAATAATCTATGAAAAAAACCTCCAAATTCTTCAGAATCATATTTATCATTAAAATATTACTGGAGGAAGCAGGGAGGAAGCACACAAACATTTCTAAAACCTGTGTGACAAGAGAGGAAGTGAAATAACTTACAGGAGAGAAAAAATAAAGAGAAATGTAAGTCATTCTGAAGTGACCTTGACCTACAGTTATTGTTTCCTTAGAGTGAGAACATGGAATGGTTTTTGTGTGTGTTTTGGTTTTGTTCAAGGAGGTAAGAGTTAACTGCTGAAGTGAAAGAATGTGTGAAGTGTGCATAGTGCTGAAAGGTTGAAGTTTGTTTTCAAGCTTATCTGAAGGGTGAGGAGCAATTGAAGAGCAAATGTGCCAAGATCTAAGCAGATAGGGAAAATGCAGCCTCCCTCCTAGATTTCTTCCTTGCTTTCTGATGGTTGAAAGTCAGCCCTACCTACAGATTTGTGAAGGATGAACCTGAAAAGTAGTCTACAATCAATAATTTAATATTATTTAATTCAATAATTTTAAAAGATAACATATCCTAATTAATATACTTTATATAATGACCTAACATTATAGGAAGATATCCTTATTTGAGGATACTCCAGAAGAAACAGCATATTTTATCAATATATGTTGGGCTTTTAGTTTTTGTTTTAAATTCATCAAATCATTTTGCATGTTTATAACCAACCCTATTCCAGAAAACATTTATACATAGACATAAATATACTACTCATGCTGTGGAAATAATGCTAAGTATAAGCTCAGTGTTTTGATGAATCCAGGCCTAAGAACAGAAATGACTGTAAACATTCTGAAAACATCTTAACAGGAAATGCTGCAGGGTATGAAGTGCAAAAACAACTAGCATGATATTCTTGGAATGCAATTATAGAGATAACATTATTGATCTGCTTATTAAATTCCAGAATGGAGACCAAGATAATTAAATTGCAATTCTCCCTCTGCTTTTCCACTTACTGCTTGAAGTTAGACAACATTTTCATTCAATAGGTCTATATATTTTTAACTATTATAGAATATATTTATATTTTCACTTAATATTTGTTATTATATTTACTCAGGTATCCCTGTACTGTATTTCTCCATATTCTGTAATTGTCTACAAACACTTGCTCAACTCTCAGCTCATCACCACCACTGGCAAAGGACAGCAGTGAAATAAATGCTGTAATCTTGTAGCTCCTGGTCTACTGATTTAGGAGAAGAGATACGTTTCCTTAAAACAAGTATTGAGTGAATCACTATTTGGATGTATTGCACTAAAATGAGATGGAGGTAGGGCAGTTCACTCATATTTGGTAGCAGTACAAAATTCCTTACTCAATTAAAGTAAGATTTCACTGATTTAGAGATTTTTTTTTTTTTTAGTCATAGTCCTAAAAACTATTATTTTTTGTACTGAACTTCTTTTGTAAACTTGACTTTCCTCCTGTGACACTGGATATGTTTTTGGGCATATTTTTAAAACTTAGCAAAAGCAAAAGGGAATAAATGGAGAATAACTTTTCCTTAGTTCCAGGAAGCAGCTGGCCAAAACTACTATCACAAGATCCAATAAGCAACTGGCCAATATTTCTGTTACCAGAAAAACAGATAAAGGACATATCCTTGAACTGAGAAGATCTTGAAAATCAAGTTGCAGTCTATACACTATTAGAGGTATATATTGTGCATCTGTGAACAGCTAGCTATCTGTAAGCTACATTTGTAAAGATCATTATCTTGCCTAGGAGACATGGGATGCTCTTTTGCACTTGCTGTGATTAGGACATAATCAATATGAATGGTCAGCTGAGAAGAATGCATCGTAAAAGGGATGCTCCAGCCTTTCTAAATTCAAAGTTCACATGTGGTTTTCATGAAACTCTTAGTAAATACATAATATAATCCTAGACAGTCCTCAGTATTTAATTACAAAATACTCATCCATTACAGTCATTAGATACAGTCTTATAGAAATATATTTCATATTTATTATTTTAGACTTCAAGGTAGGAAATTATTTCTTTAACAGGGTGATACTGAGAGAGTATCAAAAAAAGTTGGTTTTTATCCTACATTCCCAGTCTAACCAGTAGATTTATGATAACATCTGAATATGGACTATAATCACTGAAAAGCTGTCCTGTTTACTAAAAATGAGATTTACAATGGTGTTGAACACCTGCATCACTTGGTAAAGACAGAAGGCCTCAGATACTCAACACCTTGACACCATATTGTCATTTAGATAGATACAAAATGCAACACATTCCAGTAAACACAAGGCTGATTTAATTTTGTCTCTGTTCACTTTATTGATTTAGTTGGAATACTGCTGAGTTTACAGTGCTGCATATGAATTCCTGCCAGATTCTGCATTCACTGCTCACACTGAGCATTATTTTATTCTCAGGGTAGTCCCATGGAACAAAATGGGACACCACCACATGAAGTACAGCAGCAGAATATGGTCCTGGCAGCAGACAATCGTATATTGGTTTTTATACTATTATATACTACTATATATTATATATAGCTTTATTATTCTAATAAAAAAAAAAAGTGATTAAAAAAGGAGACCTACATAAGTCCTTTATTTGCATTTCCACACACTGCAGAAACGTTTACACATTCAAGTTTACACATGCAATGGTATTACCCATTGGAACTGGTGAGAATCTTTCAAGCACTTAAAAATTTATTACTATTTTAAAGTGAATATTTGCTTTTACAAACAAGAATAATGCATGTAGAGGCCTCTTCTCTGTGAGACCCCCTTTTCTTGTAGCTCTGAGTTTAAGGAGTTTTATAACAATGCTATAAAATTTTTAAAATTATTGAACCTTATGTAATATGCCTCTGAGAATAGACTCTAAGTTTTCCTTACTTCTTATGGAGTGACTGTGGAGTGATATATCCCACACTGAACTGCTGTTCTTGTGTCTTTTATAATATCAAACTAGATAGTAGCATGAAAGCATCAACATAATTCTTATTAATTATACTTTCCTCGTTCTTCTCTGACTTTCATCATTATTTTTGTTGTTTTTTAATATAACTACCCTTGCACTTATGTCATAAAAAATTCTGCCTTTTTCTCTTTTTTAATATTTGTATTCAAGACAAACAACAGGAGGTTGAAATCAGGCCATTTAAAAGAAACATCTGCTGACATTTATTCATATGCTACATGTTCCACTTTCATCATTGAATGTAATGATAAACACACATTCCAGTCAATAATGGCAAATCCCAGCCAAGCTTTACAAATGGTCTCTTTAACACCTAAATTGACAGCTCGGGAGAATTTGAGATAGAAGCTAAATATGGTACATTTGGACACTATTTCCCTAAGCCTAGAATGACTGAAAGGCTTTAACAAGCACAAACACTGTGGGTATGTGGGTATAGTTTTGTCTAATACAGGTAAATATCTCATTAGACTTTTGTGTTTTGTAAAGAACTCCTGACAATATACTTTTTTTTTGGAGATGTGACATTATATTCTTCCTTGAAAAATAAATCTAATTATGTTTTCTTTATACAGGAGAACTAACCCTAATAAAGCTGAAATTTGAAATAAATTTGCTTTTATGAAGAGAAATATTTTGTCTGCTTTCATTTATTATTTCTTATAACAAGCCTGCTAATTGCTAATACATTAAAATATTTATAAATTCCCTTTTAATGCAACATTGTCAAGAGCTAGGTGGATTCTTTATTTAACTCATATGTTTTTGTGTCAGAATGTCTTAGGAACTGCCATATTGCAAACAGGGCCTCGTTTCAAAGCAGTGTTCCTCAGTTATGGGTAACCAAAGATCGTAAGTATAAAGCTATAGAGTTTTCATGATAGGAACAAACAGAAAACATCTCATCAGTTTGTGTGCATATAAATATGTTATTCTGAAAAAATAATGATCTCTTTTTGCATTTCTATGTGTATTCTTTTCCATTTTAGTTCAGATTGATTAACCTTCTTAAAACTGAGTCATAAACTGATTTTAAGTCAAGCAGAAAATCACAGCTTTTCTATACTCCTTCATGTGTGAATAGTTTCTCCTTTCAAAACTCTTGTATAGTTCAAAACAGGTCACTCATTATTTAGCAAGAGGGGGGAAAATTCTACACACTCGAAAATAATGAATGTAAAAATAATTATAGGATCACAAAGTTATCTTGTATAGCATAATGAAAAGTGTTAACCATGAAGATAAAGCTGTATCTCTTGGTTGAAAGAAATCCCTTTCCTGATATATCGTTATGAAGAGCTGCAAATATTCAGGTTCATTTGGTGGTCTTTTAATTCAGAGACAATTCACTTGGAGTAGAATAGCAAGAGTCACTGTTGGCAAAAAATTACAGACTTTGTGTCTGCCTAGGGACTCAACTCAGAAAATTCATGCTATTGGATGTAGGAGCCATTGGATCTGCTTTTGTCCTAGGTGTATGTTCATAGCTCCATTATTTGTGTTTGCATTTCCTTTACTTTACCCTGACACTAAATGATGACTTGAGGCCTAAAACTATATTGAGAGTCTGTGCCCTTTATCATTAAAATCAATGAATTTCATAAATGACAGTGTTTGCAATGCTACAGGATAAATACATTAAGAAAATTTGATGGACATGTTCAGTGCAAAGTTAATATAATCTGAGATGAGTTTTTGCAGGTGAGTGGAGAAAGAAAATAAAGTATTAAAATTCCAGTCATAATATTTCTGTTGTATTTAAGCATTTTTAAACTATGCTAACAGACCAGAGGTTTGAGGATCTTTATTTTTTTTTTGTTGAGATTTGCTGTTGTGCAAAATAAGTTACTTTTATCAACCTGAATCAATCTTTACTTTGAAGCAAAATAAAATTACAATTGGGCTTTTGACTGCTAAATTAATGGAACAGAAAAATTCAGTAAAACATCTAGTAAAGTATTAAAATCTAAAGAAGCGCATTTTTTATTGAAATACAAATCTACATACCACTGCAGAACCAATCCAAACCCTGTGCCAGTTAACATAGAAATAATTTGCTAATGTTGGGTAAAAGTTAAATGATCTTCAAGTAGACCATTTGGCAATTGGTGCATCATCTTCTTAAATCTAAAGCATGGGAATGAATACCAGCTATCAAACATGAACCGTATGCTTTTGCTGAATGCTGCTTACCCAATCGCATGTGTAGCCACAGTTTTGGCAATCATCGAATTGCGGTTAGAAACAATCCACAGTATGGCCTAGAAGAAGATTTTTGATTTTGTTAAATGATTAAATTCTCTACTAAAGTATCTAAGAAAGTCATCTGGACTTGATATTTATGAGGAGGTACCCCCAGCCACACCAGAACAAATTCCATGTCAGTGTTGTCCATTAGAAAATGTTTTTTCTATCCTCGTTTTCTATACTTGCAATCATTTCTCTTCTTTACAACATGTAATGTAATTATATATACCCCATTATCATGAATATTTAACTAGGTGTATAACAAGTGCTACAGACAGCAAGCAGTTCCAAAATCAAGATTCAGGAGTCATCATTCTGACAGCATCATTCTCTCCATCATGGAGAAATAAAGACATTACAATCATACTTGATTTTTTTCCTAAAAGGAACTAGGATTGTAATATAGTAACTATGAAAACCATAAATATTAGTCTTTATATCACTGGAAATGCTGCCTTGCTTTCATAGGAGTAGTCTCAAAACCACATGTGCAGAGACAAAGTCTTATTCCTGTCATACATCTTCTAAATTAAATTCTGAGATGGCTTCTGAATGAGTAGTTCCTTTGACAAAAGATAATCTTTGCTAGTTCATAAATAGAATTAAAAAAAAAAAAAATCAAACAAGATTTCTAGAAAGATGGAAAACATTATTGGGCTTTGTCCTTGGTCCTCATATTGTCCAATTTTGAAGGTTTAAATCTACATGAGAATTTTAATGTTTTAACAAAATTTAGAAGCTTTGCTAGAAGCTTTTGAGGTCTGACTTGTTACCAAGAATGCAAGCAAAAGAATGTGATGCCCTTTTTAACATAGAAAATGCCTGCTCTTTACGTCATGCATCTTCCTCCAAAACATGCTTGTGAAGGCTTTCTGCTGATCAAATTGCGTGTTCTAGACTAGAATAGCTCAACTGTCTTCAGCTGAAAGATGTTCTGGATAAAATCCAGGGACCATCTTTTACTTCCCATGTGTTCCAAACTGGTGTGCGAACATTTGTATAAAAACAGCCCAATCATTTTGCAAAATCATAATTTTATTTTTATATTTTAAAAGTATTTTATTTAGGGTCTGAAAACAGCTGAGAAATGACTGCAGTTTTGTCAGTGTATGACCACTAGTATGTCAAAAATGACATAGGGATTTTTATTTGTGCATTTTGCTTGGGTTTTTTCAGTAATTTCATAGACTTTCAGAAGATCTCAAGACCACTGCTGTCCACTTGGCTAATTGCTCTAATGGCAAGAAAATACTGAACATTAATGAACTGTCAACCGTGCTACCTCTGACACAAATACAGTTCCTGTGTGAGGGCAAGTTAGGGACTTGCCCACAATTCTCACTTCATTTCAGGGACTATTCTCCACACACTGTTTTTCTTTTAAAACCCATTTAAATGGTAGATGATGCAGATTAGCCAAAGCCGTAGTCATTGTGAGTGAATCGGGTGAGTTTACCCTCTTCTGGTTTTTTTTAAGTTAGAAAAGAAATATATGGGCTCAAGCTCTTAAATGCTATTATTAGGCCTATATATAAGCATGGTTGCAATTATGTAGGTTTTTCTCTGAAGAACACCTCATAGGTAAATTAACTTCAATTATGATGCTCATAAAAATGCTTCTATTAAACACACAAAGATCTACCTGTCTTAATAATAAATAGTTACAAGAACCATTTTTGCCAGTGAATGTTTCACGACTTCCAAATGGATAAATTTTCCAGTGTGCTCTAGGAAGTTAGTATGTTCTCAGAAGATTTCTTTAATTTAGTTGTTGCTAATTTATTCACACTAATACAGGAAAAAAATACTGCAAAATTTTTCATAACAAAAAACTGTGCATATCTCTGTGTTTTAGCTGGCATGTGGTTCTACACAGATGGTTTGGGGCTTTCTTTGCTGCAAAACAGATGGGCCTCCACTGTCCCTTACCAATCAAAAGAGAACTTGAAAATACAGGAATATCTTTACTTCCATTGTGTCCCGTAATTCAAGAAAATAAATGCCTAAATATATAAATATGACTTCCTGTGTAAAATGATGGAATATCATATGTTTAATTTAAACTATTTGCCTATATTAAATGTGAAAACTGTTTGGTGTAGTGGTTTTCTTCCAAACAATAACTAAATATTACAAAAAGTACTGACTAGAATGAGAGCTATTGCTGTTCATCTTAGCTGTGTGATATTGTTTTAGTTGTACTTTGCTGATACTGTTTAAATTTATTTTAGATGTGATACGATGTCATTCAAAATAATTACCAACTTAAGAGAGCAGCTTGTTGACAGATCATCTTCTATTATTTTGTTCACATACTGCACTGTATGACAGTAGCACAGACATTTATAGCGTGAATATCAACTAACTTTGTTTTGTTCTATGATCATTTGCATTGAGAAGAAGAGTGTATTTGGGGCATTTTTCTCCTATCAACACACAATTTCCTGTCTCTTTTTGGAGAACTGAGATGAGGCATCAAAAAAATATTCCCGTGGCTATAATTAAAACTCCCAGAGGATAGACAATTAGTATGAGGAACTGATTCACCTTGAAATCCAAACACTGCCAGTGCCAGAGGAATGCCTTTACTGGTCATCTTACTACAAATGTTGCAGATCTTTGGGCCTAAGTCTTCAATACATCTGCCACTTCTCTCACAATTTCTGCCAACTAGATGAGACAGCACACAGAAATCTTTTTGCATCTGCCTGCAGTGGTCAGCTGAAATGCATAGAGAACATAATGCTGGAATATATGATACCAGTTTAAGAAGATGTCATTCCCTTACACATGGCATAAGGCCATAAAATACTTTTGAATACATTGGACATTGCTTTTTAATGATGTTATGTTCAATGATAGGCAGAGAAAAGTTCCTGATTATATACTTGGAAACATCCTTAGGTAAATTTTTTTTTCCTAAAAATGAGCTTTCTTCCAGCTGCAGAAAATGAAGATAGTCATTTCAGAGCCTTACATTAAGGTAATATAACTATTATAATGGTCCATGAATTATAACAGCATACCCTTTTTATCTATGCCTTGAAAATTACAAGCCTAATGCCACTTAACTTTATTAATGATGTACATTTTTATGATCCAGTAGCCTTGTGTGGGAAGAATCACATCTTGCTGTGTCTAACTTAGATGAAAAATGGGCAAGTCATCTAATTTCTTTTAAAGTATGCTGATTTTGTTGAACGCATGGAACACTAAGCAACAGAACATCTTTTCTTTTCCTCTCCAATCTTCATTAATATTTATGGTTTAACTTTTATTTGGTACATATTGTGAAGAATATATTTTAACAGCAGACTTAGCTGGCTGCAATATCCCATCTTCTCTCATGTAGGTGCAGAAAAATCTTCTAATTTCAGGTGATGTTGTTGTTCTATTTTTGTCAATCTGCTGAAGCTATTTTGTTAATTATAATTTTAAAGGGAAAAAGGAACAGATTAAATAGCCATCTCACAATGTCAGACTAAGTCTTTACTTCCAATATGCATCAATATTTTTTTTTGAGGAATTACACCCGTAAAGATGTAAAAAATTATTTGGGCATGCCAAGTGTTCTGATTTAGAAATTATGTACTCCAGTTCATGGCTGAAGACAAGTGATATTTTGATACAGAAGAAATAGGAATTGCTGTGCATCTTGCCATCAACTCCTCAAGTGAACTCTACAATGACACTGAGAATAGTCTTGAGACTCTTTCCACAGCCTTTCTCAATTCAAATATCATAACCAGGATGAACGTAGTAGACTATAAGAATGGTAAAGAACTGTACAGTGGGAAAAACAGGGAGGATGAGGATTCTATAGTCATGTAAGTACAGTCATAAGCCAGCAAGATTATTACATGTGTAGTGAGGTGCATTTCACTCTTGGGAGGGATTTTATCATTCTTCAGCAGCCTTATTTGAAGACTAGATGAAGAATATTGATGGCTACCAAAGGAATTAGTCTAGTCTTCCTGGAAGAAAAGATAATCAAGAACAGGGATTTGAGGAAGGATGGGGTCAAAGTCCATGTGTCTTGTGGAAATTTCTGCGATAAAGAAAAGGAACTGCCTTTGCTTATCAACTTATTAGGAAAAAGCCCTTTTAACCTGTCCTACTATTGAATATACATATGCTAATAATCCCCTTTTTACTAATTAGGCATGGTTTCATTCCTCAGAACTTGATTTTTAAAGAGAAGTAGAAATGTTTAAATGGTACACACTGAATATGCAGTAATCAAATTCATGAAAATCTTCATGTGGTACACAATGGTATTAATTATATACAAGTGAGTGGAGCACAGCTGAACTACTGACTTTTTTAGCACCCTCCTTGACATTTGGGTTTTGAAGCTTTTTAGACTAAAATTGTTTGGCTTGGATCATAAGTTATAAAAGTATATATTTTTCTCTATATCACAGCAAGAAATGCAGAAATGTACTGCATATTTTAGAAAACAAGTAGAATTACTATTTTTTTATATCAAGTTTTTGGAATATATTTCAAATTACAAATGGCAGGGAAATTTCATACAAAAAAAATCAAATACAATTAAAGCAAGTGTCATTTTCCCCACATGTATACTTAATTTGCCTTTCATAAAACCCATAAAGAAACACTTTGTCAACTAATAATTTTTAAAATTTGACTTGTGATTCAAAGTGTAAAAACAAAGGATTTTTTTCAGCACATGTAACACAAGAGGCTTTTGCAGCACAGTTTCAGAACTCTTTCTTGGTAAGAAACCTTATCTAATCCTGTTTCATCCTTTAAAACTGCCTACACACTACTCTCAAGGGACAAATTTAATACTTTGCAACAAAGGGAATATAGCCCTTTCAGCCTGAATAGAGGAATTGTTAGGACACCACGTGAGGTATGAATAACGTTGTAATGCTGCCTTTTACTTGGCAAAGGAAAAAAAGTCTTCTCTTGCAACCAAAAGATTAGACCTTCCTCCTTGGGTTAAATTTTTTGACCTGTGCTATATCCCAAGACATCTATTTTTCTGTTGTATTTGGGTCTTCTACCTCTTGTGAAGTATACACTGAGCAAATATAAGTAAACAGTTTGTCTTAGCTGAAGATAGAAAGGCACTATTTAATTGAGTTTTGATGATAGATGTGCTCCAAATGATGCAAACATCTTTGACACGGTAAAATAATATTGTCTTATGACATGTGTAACACTACATAAAGAATATTAATTTAGTGCTTTCTAAGTTTACAGTGTTTTGGTGAGAAATAATAAAATAAACACAAACGATCTAATGTGGAAAAAACCAAATAGAATAAGATACCTTAGTTCATTAGTAATAAGGATAAATTTTTTTCTTATCAATTTTCAAGGTTATAATTTTAATATAAATTGAAATAACATTTTTCTTATTTTTCCATCTTAGAGTTGTGTACAGTTATTTATTTTGATAATCTTGTCCAATATGTTGTTACTACAATTTAGATTGCTACATCTTTTTCAAAAAATACATAAAGTTTGATAAAGATAAGGCCTTTCTTATCATGATGTAGGTATAATTTAACATTCTCTCTAATTTAACATTCTGTCTAATGTACTTCTCTTCATACACTGCATTTAGTTTGTACCTAGTATGCTGCATGAACAGCAAATATATTACAGCAGTTATATTCAGTTATGATAAAATACATGATAATGTAATAAATATTGCTGTAAACTTTTTTTTCTTACAGATGATACTCTTAAGAACAGAATTTAGGAGAAATAGAAATGGGGTTACCAACTAGATAATAATGAATCTAACTCTGCTATATTGAAATAAAAATTATTACTCTTCTGTTTCCTCTTGTCAAGAATGAATTCCATGAAACAGTATGTGGTCAATTGCAACAGCTACTTGTTGCTGGTGAGAAGATAATTACACTCTGAGATCACACATAACTGGACTTAAAACTAATATTCTCTTCCCACTCACATTAACATTTGTTTTTTAAATTTCTAGTTACTGGAGTGATGGAATGATTTCCTTATCATCAATTTGAAATTAAACACCAATACTGAATTCGTCAGTAAGGATATCCAGTTTCTACATATTTTGCTTGGATGGTTTGGGTTGTCTTGCTACCATGTTGCCAAAACAAATTGCATTACTCTAGTTGTCTTCATTCAGCTTACATTTAAATGCAGAAGAACTCAGAGATCATTACTTATTTTCTTTACACTGCACTGCAGTAAATCAAAACCTGTGGATATACATAAAAATCTTTCTGATTTAAGTTGCCCTTAAAAAAATAATTTCCATCAGACAATATCCTGCTGAGAAATTATCTCACTGTCTTCAATGCTTCTCATGGAAATGAGCTGCAAACCCACTCTTGCTAGATGTACAGCAATGAATGAGACATTTAAACTCTTCATATCCTAATGTTTCCAATTAAAGACACATTTCAGACACAAATAGGTCCCATAAGGATAAGAAGACCTCCATAAACACAGTGTTGTTTTCCTTAAAACAGAACATGAGCTCTGGTGGTACTATGTGCTTTATTTGCTTATTTGTCTTAAGCACTGATTTCTGTTTTAGGCAACTTCTTCTCGGGTTTTCCTGGCCATGGTAGGGGGGGTTGGGACTAGGTGACCTCTAAGTTTCATTGCAACCCCTTAACATTTTATGACTCTATGACTGTGCCCAAAATTGTGATCAGTTGGGAAGCTAGCCTGGTTTCAGTCCTTTTAAAGGTGAAAAGTCTTGTAAAAATAAACAGGTTGGATTATTTCCTGCCTTGCTGCTTGTGGAGTTATTATATCTGTGCAGAGTGTGTGTAAAATGCTTACTATTCTTATTTGTTGCATTTTATACACACTTTATCCTTAAAGAGTGAATTACTTAAAATTAAAGTGATGAAAAATCAGACCCATGGTTGTTACAGATAGAGTAATATAATCTAATTTATTTCAAAGGAATTATGGGCATACTAAACCATGTTAGAGTTGTACTCATCTTAATGAACAAAAAAGGAGGGAAACACAAGTACTAACTGCAGTCTTTTGTAGCAACAAATGCAAAATACTCCACCATATCAGGTTCAAACCCTAGAAGTCCACATCTAAACTGTGGAATTACACCTTACTACAGCACTTTCCAGCCTATGGTGGCAGAAGAAAATTTCCAAACTTAAACCCTTTAAAGTGTCTCTATTTTCAACATAAATCACCTATATATCCACACTTCCCATAAGAAAAGGCAGAGATTAAGAGTGTCACTGGTAATTGAGGTACTTCTTGCTACTGAATTTTAAACTAAAGGGATGATCTGCTTTACTCTGCTGATTACTGTCGGTATTATTGACTATTCAAAAATTTTACTCAGAGAATAGTGCAAAGTTTACATGCAAAATCCACGATCATCACACCTTTTTATTTGCACACTGCATGGACAGCAGTTACAATATTTCCGTCATGACTTTCAAAAACAGACTGCAGATGAAATGTTTGCTAAAGATTTGCCTATTCTATAGTTCATGGATCATCTCACACCAAATTATGCATGAAAGGACTAAGCCCTTTTATACAGGATTGTAACTTTTTTCTGGCAGATCATTATAAGTTATTTTCTATCAAACATGTTAATAAAGCATTGTTATGTTGTGAATCTGGGCAACACTAAAGTGGATTTGGTTAAATTGTGATTATCAAGAGCTGATGGAGTCTACATGACTGGAGAATTATAATCACAAATGTGCAGATGGCTTAGATAAAGATCTCTAAAGACGTCATTTTGTATTAGGCACCATCCACTGTCTCAATTAACATATATAAGTATTCAAGGTTATTCCACAAAACTAAGGATAAATTATGAGCGAGATTTGACTTGAAAGAAAAGTTAAGATAGAAATACATGAAAGTAAATTGGAAAAATTTAGGAAGCAACTCTTGATCACAAAAAAGTGTGGTTCCATACTCAAGATTCAAAATAGCTTTGGCTAATATTTATTATGTTTGCTGAAAAATCAATGTTGATTAATGAAATATCAATAAAAAAGGAAATGGAAAATAAACAGAAATAAATGCAATTAATGTAAATTGTACATTCAAAACTGAAAAAAGAAGTCAAAAGGTGAAAGGTGCAAAAAATACCATGGAAGATTCTATACCTAATATGTCTCCCTTCAATATGAGGATTAAATGAATACTAGTAACAAAATAAATTATAGTAATGGTGCAAACATATAACAAGGTGCTGCTGATTAAAATAGTAAAATCACAGAAAATATTATACTAATATATCTAATTTGGGGGAAGAAACTAGCTGACTGTTTTTTTTCATAAAGCAATATTGGAGTATTACATGTCTTCTGTACAGATGTGCAATACATGTGTAATACAGAAATTCATACAAGGAAAAAACTTCAGGGAATAGCATTTGTTTATCAACATATACAAATGACTTCTACCATCTGAGCACATAGCCTCTTGCTAAAGCTTACTCTTGACAGAATGGAAATTCAGGAAGTGTAGGTATATTACACAGCATGGCAAGAAAGAGAAATGAAGCAACCGGGACTATCACAGACCACTAACATTTTAATAAAAGAAAGCTTCTGAGAAAGCTGATAGCAAATTCAGTTGTCAAAGAATTAAGGTATAATAATTCCAGTCAGCTTGAGTCTACAGAAAATATGTAATTTCAGATAAAAGTAATTTCATTTTTTGACGAGATTTCAAGTTTCATTGTTAGCAGTAATTGTATAAATGTAAGAGACTCCAGTTTTGGTTAGACATTAACGAACCGGCCAACTGACAGATTCAAAAAATGGATGTCAATGCAAAATAATTGTCAAATGGAGTATTTCTAGTAGGCTTCCCTGGGGACTGGAACAAGACCCTAAGCTTTTCATCACAGGTATTTAAGTAATACATCACCTCAATAAAATTTCCAGGTGGAAAAACTTTGTAAAGTGATAAATAAAGTCAGAATGATTCTTTTAGAGGAAAATATAAAGCAGAAAGGGGCTACTAGGTCCTCTTCTATGAGCTTTAGTGTAGATATTAGCTGAATTCTCTGAATCTTTGCAATTGAACTGAAAATCTCTCTCTCATAAAAATATCCAAGCATGTTTAGGAATATGCTCCACATAATCCATTGCACTGCAAAAACCACTTCTATCCTGAGTAAATTGTTCCAGTAATTATCTAATTATTTCAAATGAGCACCTTATCTTGAGCCTGAATTTTCCTGGCTTCAAGTTGCAACTACCACCTGCAGGTGTGGTTTTCAGTGAGCTGGATAAACTTGGAGGTACTTCTCTCTTCTTTTCCTATTCGTTTGGGTTTTAACCTACCTACATTAGGTAAACTAATTTTAAATGGGGTGAGTCTAGACCTACATCTCAGGCCTAGTTCTCCTGAAAGTAATTGTCATTGTTAGAAACACGGTAGCGTGGTCATGTTTCTACTGAGATAAGTCCTGACATCTAGGACTGTAAGGACACGGGATTTTTTTGAGAACATACCATTGATCTACACTATCTGCTTTGGAAAATTACAGTGGGTTTCATGTGCCTACCTAAATATCAATTTCAACTCCTGCGTAGAGATACCAGAGATGAAAAAACACATAAATATACCTGTGTAAATAGCAACAGAAATCAGAAGATGACATGGAGAACTGCAGTCAATAAAACAACACCATTAAAGAACATTAAACCACTAAACTCTTAAGGTTCTGCTTCACAGGAACAGATTTAATTCTCTAAAATGTTCAGAGAGATATTGTTAGGCTAGTTAGGGACATTTGTTTGGAAATGAAGTTTCTAAGCATTAGTTGGTCTTGTTTGATAATGACAATTTTTCACATTAAACACTGGTTCATAGGGATTGAAGATATTCAACTGTTGCTAATTTTTGAATGGAAGCAAGAGAATTTAGGTGTTCTCCAGATGTATCAAAAGAAAAACAACTGAAACCAAATGTTGAATAGTATTCACTAGTCACCTGCAAAGCAAAGCATTGCACTTAAATCTATAAACTTAATTATTTCTCATTAGTTTCCATCCTCAACTCCTACATAAAAGTTACTGGAGAATCACCAGAGCCTGTCAAATACACAATTGGTATGGATTTCATAAGAGCTGAACTGTAAGTGCACATGCTTTCACCACTTGGCAAAAAGGGCTGAGAACAAAAGATGAGACATTCCATTCTGTCACATGCTGTCTATGCTTAACTTCTTGACCAAAACAAAAGATTTATTTTAATCCATTAATAGTTGCAATATCTCAGGTTTCTTAAATATCATTATGGTTTAAAACACATCAAGAGACTATTCAGTATCTCAGAGAAAGATGCAGCTCAGCACATGGGTGAGAATTCTGAACATAATTTAATTCTTATACAGCATTCAAACAATATAAAAACAACAGAAGCATGCAGACCCTCTTAGTAGAACCAGATCTGCCAGAAACGACTTTTACAACACTGTTCTACACTTTGCTTTTGCATAGCCACAAAATCTGTAGCCCAG
Organism: Coloeus monedula; assembly: GCF_965178545.1. Taxonomy (NCBI): domain Eukaryota; kingdom Metazoa; phylum Chordata; class Aves; order Passeriformes; family Corvidae; genus Coloeus; species Coloeus monedula. The sequence goes on along the minus strand of NC_138786.1, from coordinate 36,776,596 downwards.
GATTACAGATGTGAAAATAATTTAGATTTATATAAGATTATTAAATTAGGTATAAATTAGCTGCCAACATTTTAAAAAAGATTAACCATAGGATGACAAAAAGCTGTATAGCTACCTGAATCTACAGTTTATCAAAGTAATGAGTCGGCTTCTGCAGCTACAAAGAGGAATGGTAGAGTTACATTTTCTTCAATCCCAAAGTCACTCAAGGTGAGAAACTGAGAAGTAAAGAAATTATTTATGAAAGGCTGAGATCTATGTATTTTAATTTTTTTTTAAAACATAGTTAGTTACACTAACCATACATAATTCTTATTTTGTTAAATAAACCAGAAAGTTCAGAAAGTTCTGAAGGCAAGAAGTAAGTAACTACCCATGATAGCAGACTGCCAGGGAACACAATGGTTATTACTTTCCTTACTTTGCTTTTACTAGAATGTTGTTTGTTTACACAGAAAGTATGCTTTCCAGAATACTTTTCCTTTTTAAACAACACAGCTAATATATTTTGTTTAAGCAATAAATTTTAAGTTCCTGATTTTTGCATTTAACAATTTCCAAACTTCTGTACAAAATTAACTTCACTCTAATCCAGACTAAAATTTCTGAGAGAAATAATGTAAATATTGAACAAATACATGTAAAGTTATTTTTAATTTACACATTAAATTGTGCATCTTCACATCCGGCAATAAGAAATTCCAAATCCAGTTACAATACCACACTCAGGTTACACTACAAATGAAAAGAATCTATAAAGAATAAAACTTATCATCCAATAGATGCAAGGCAGCTTTAGCTTGGGAAAAATCACTTTGAAGATTAAAATGTATTTTTATTTATTAGTTCAAGCATATTTTTGTTTCTCTCAGATCTTTAGAAATATTTTTATTAGGAGTAAGGGATTTAAAAAGCCTTATATGAGTTTTTTAAGTCCTCAATTATCTACTAAATTTAAGAATATTTGTGTGATTATTTGGTGCGCTGGTACAAGAATCGTTATAGAAGACTAATTAAGGTAGTAGCAAAAGAGTAAATTAAATGAAAATTAAAAGGTTCTTATGTTGTCAGTAAACTCTGCTTATTTTGTAATACAAGTTTCTACTGTTTTTCCCAGCTGTCAGTGCTGAAAGGCAACACGTAGCCACAGAAAAAAAAAAGTTGATTTTTATTCCAGCTTGCACTTCATTAACAAAATTGTTTACTAAGGTCCTGTTTCTCAAAGATTTGCATCTTTAGAGGTACCGTAATACATATGTCCTTGTAAACCCTGAATGCATATCTTAGGGGTAGGATCTTGATATCTTTGGTATGCATGCTGCTACCAGACTTTGATATCAAAAATAGAATTTACAATTATGGTTTTTGAAATAGGAAAGAAAGATGGGCCAATTTGATATGCAAAACATGAAGAAATAATATGAAGCTTTCTGATAATGGTTATAGGTTGCTATTCTCCAGGGCAGGACAAAATGATGGCATTTTAAAATTTAAGATCTTTGCATAGCACCTTTCATATACCAGACTGTCCAAGAAACTCCTCCAAAGTGGCTTAACCATTCTTCTGCTTTTGCCACCTCTACTCCAGCAGCAGGAACCTGCTTCCCTTTCATCAACAACTAAACTTTTATCTTCACAAATGACCTGAATGGCCTTGTGGCAAATTACTTTAGAGCCTTGTGGCTTTGGAAAGCTTGTCAAAGAAAAGGAAAATCCTGCTGATTTATAAGAGTTGGTATTCCCTGCCGAGCCTTACTGGATTCCATCTAGAATACAAATCAAATGTCAAGTGAAAGTGATGGACTAAATGATTTGGCCTCCTCTGCAAGCTTGTTTATTTTGCATACCTGAACTTGACAGTTGTTGTCCAATAGAAATACCCATTAGATACTTTGTGTGTAGCTAATGTCAGAGAAACTGTCAATTCTTTAATGAAAAAGAAGAAAAAATTGAAATAGAATTGCTTCAACTTTTATATAGAAGACTTCTCAGAACTGAACCTTAACGTTTTTCCTATGAAATTCACTGCTTGTGTAGAACTTTTCTACATTTAAATTCCATGACTGATTATGAGAAAATATATTCAACTGTTTTAAAACTTCTCATTTTAATAAATTTTTAGTCTATACAGCTACTTGTTTAGTGTATTCACTTCAATAAAAACGAAATTGTCAGTTCAATGTTTGAAATCTAATCTATAATATTTGGAAGAAATATTTGCCTACTATACATTTAAAAGCAAGCCACATTTTCTCTCTAAACACTTTTAAAATGCATCGAACAGTAAATTTCCTAATAAGAAGGATATTTCATAATCAGGAATGCAAAAATATGTACATCACAAATGAATTGCTTAGCCCTCTGCTTTTATATAAATTATGTAGAAAATATGGGCTGGAAATTATTTTCAGCAATTTTTAAATAAACAAAGTGGAAAATTGTTCCTGTGAGGCTTCATTAAAGGCTTTATAAAGGCTTATGACAATTAGAGGAGAGATGAAATCAATATATTTACATTGCTTCATTCAATGGTTTATCATACTTTAACCTTCAAACAGTGAAACACAATTAATAAATTCTTGTATAATTTTTCTTGTTTTATTTTAGAAATTTTCAGCATATTTTAACATCTCAGTTTTTGAAGCAGCAAAATACTCTAATGTATAACATTAATAAGCGGTGATAGACTTTACTATAAATATTACCTCTGTTGCCACGTAAAGTTACATACAAAGCAGAACACTGCAAACATACATTCATTCATTCTATTGGTAACAAAAACATGGGCCTTTTGCATTTTTATTCATGTATGTTTTTTCTGTGGCCATACGTTTTACTAAAATACTCACAAAGCAACATTAAAATTGTAATGGCTCTATTTGAATGTGTGTTTTATAATGCCAGCAGATCAATAATGCTAGGACTTTCCCAACACTTAGAACTGCTAAAGTACATCCCCAAAGCTTCAGCATGATTTTATTCTACAGACAGAAATTCTTACTAAATTTGTTGACCACTAAAAGTGTTGACCTTGTTGAAATGCCATCTAAAATGACTCTCTATCCAGTGACTAGTAAGAATCTTTTGATACAAATGAAAATTCTCCCACTGATGTCAATCCTCATTTAATTGCACTTACTAAGATTTCAATTTTTCAGAACAGAAGGATTGACCACAAATTGGGGAAACTAAGCTCAGGCGCTCCATTTCTGTAGTCAGGTCTACAACCACTTGGTTAAAGGGCAGCAACAGTGAGATTTATGTGAATCCAATCCAGTATGCCAGCATGTACCAGGTTTAAATGTCTCAAAGCAGATGCATAAAGAACAAGCTCATTGATACTAAATGTGGTGTAGGCTGCAATTTATAAAATGGAGCTGCAGGTACAAAGGAAGTTCATGGCCAGATTTGCAGCATCTCTGAAATACAAATTCCTTTACATGAGAGTTAACCGGAATTCCAGGAATACATCTAGGAATTAAATGTCTATATTCTTTTAATGTGCATGACTAAAGGGAATTCATAATGAAAGGGAAACGGTACATCTGTGAAAATAAAAAAAAAAAGGGGTGGTGTAACAAAATGGTTAAGCATAAGACAGTAACCAAGCTTTCTTTGCTTGTTCTCACTGCATTTCATTCATAGTGACTGTTGGCAGCACTCAGTGTGTGGGGTTTATATATGTATTTATAGATATATACATATTGCTTATATAGGAAGCATAGACACTTGAAAATAATTTGGTTTTATCAAATCATTCTATAGAGGCCAACTTGTCCCCTTCAAAGCTGCAGCTCTTGAGCCAGAGCCATCAGAACTGTATTTGTCTTCAGATTTGTCCAAAGATGCCTGATAAAAACAGAGAGTGCAGTTTTCTAAGCAACTTAATTAAATTGAAAAAAAATAACCTTCTATTCTAGAATTACCCAGATAATACTACAAAGCTTAGTAAGTTGGTCAAATTTGAAGGTTTAAATTGAACACAACTCACTGTTTTAGAAGGAAAGCTCTTTGGTTCACATGCAACTTGTGTTATCATAATATTATAAGAAATTGTAATAATACAAGAAAAAGAAGAATTGGTCTTAGCAGTTTAAGCCTTCTTAAGAACTGGATTATGAATGATTAAAATCAGATTAAATTGACTATTGAACCTCTAGACTTCTCACACATCCTCATTTTAGTTATTTTTGTAACTGATGAACTAGACTGACAACACTATGACACAAAAACCCAATTTATGTGTCAGTCAATGCAATGCAATTAATTTGGTGTTAAGATGGAACATCAGTATAGTTTGCAGTAGAAGTTAGAATATTTTTGTAGCATCATGACATTTATTACATCTATCTCAATAACTACCACCTCTTTCCTAAATAAAAATTTGTGTTTAAAACCAAAAATATCTGCAAACTGAAAAATGAATAAGTCTTTTTACACTAAATTGTCACAAACCAGATTGGATATTGATGAAAGGAAAAACACTTTCCAGCAGCTTCTGTGGACTAGAAGCATCTCTATATATCTAAAACTACATGTCTGATTCTGGCTAAAAAAGGTGGAGGCAATCAAGAAAAGCTCATATTTGACATAGAACCTGTGAAAATGAGATCAGAGCTGAATCATGGTGATTTCAAGATGACTGAGGATGACTTGCCATTTACAGCACCACAGCTGCATTTTAAATGAAAGAAAAAAACCCCCAAACTATAGCAGATCTGTTCAAAGGAATTACCAAGGTTGTAGCGTGGATCAAATATGTTGCCTCCTGTTCCTTCTTTACCACAGATTATAAATATTAGCCCATGAGATGTCAGACAATGCATAAGAAAAATGTCGGACATGTGGACTGACGATGGCCCCTATCAGCATACAGTAAATTCTATCTAGAACACAGGTATTCATGCTTAAACTTGCCAGGTAACCAGGAAACTTGGCGGGGGGAAAGGGGGAGGAGGGGAGCAGGGTGGGAGGTGGTACTGCTGAAGAGAAACAATAATTTTCTTCAGTGCTTCTCTCTCAGACTTCAGCCTCTGTAAATTAGCATGACAGATGTATGATCTGGGAATCATTCCAGATTACTTTTTAAGAAATTAAAGCATTCAGCACTGGTTATGCTAGAAATATTTTGGGTTTACTTTTTTTTTGTCTATCACAATGCCCTGAATACTTACAGATCCACTCTGATCCCATCCCTACTTACTTTGAGAAGTTTGACAACTAAACCTGGTTGCCAGGACTCAAAGCAAAACTTGCTTCTCTCATTTCCATAAAGACCAAAATCTATTCTACAATACAGTTTTCTGATTCATAAGTAAAAAATAACAATGCACAGGTGTAGGTGTACCAGTGAAATATGGTGAAAGAAGAAATGGCTAATGCAAGTGTTTGAGTGCAAGGAATGGCCAGAGCAGAACTTTTGACTGTTGTTTTGCTCATCTACTCTAAGAAGCTGGTATCAATGCACCCGAACAATTATAGTCATCCAAAGAAACACACACCCACACACTTGCATATAAAGAGGAACATTACTAGGAAATTTGGGTAAGCAGGTCGCTTTGATCAAAAAACAATCAGAGTTATTTTGCACTAGATGTTGTAAAAAAAGTGAATGTCAAAGTCAAAAAAGGCAAAGAATGTAGACAGGAATTATTTGCATCATACTGTTGTCTACAGACCACAAACTTCAGGTGCCACAGAAACAGAGCAGAGACATGGCCCCAGCTCAAAAGAGATTATATACTAAGCTTTCCAAGAAATGGAAGAAACAACAGAAATATGACTCTGTTTTCCTGGTGACAAACTAAGCCATGAAAAAAAAATAGATAAATCTATATTGTGAAGGCTTTGAACAATTATTTTGCATATCTCTTGGAAGCAATAGGCTCACAAAACTTGAAAAAACATGTGTGTTCTTGAGTAAAGTTCCCCAGCTTCCTAAATACAAATTTCTCGGAGTATGCACAATTACTTAGGTCCCAAACCTGCAAAGTGATTAAAACTGAAGTCTCAAACATGGGCCTTTCCCCATCTCTCATATCTATAGGATTTATTTGTCAATTGAAGTCTCATGTGAAGGGATACTTCACCATATACTTGGGAATCTTTTCACCTACTGCAGCTGCCTGGAAAGTAGAGCTGTAACCAGCAGTCTGGGTCCCTGTATAGTTAAGAGAGATAGAAATATTCCAGGGGGTGAATCATCCTTCTTAAAATAGTATGAATAGCACTGTAAGATTGCTTTTCCTTCTGCTTTAAGTGTCAAGGGAACCCTGACCAGCTCAGAATAGCTACATACCCTTATATTGAGTAACATCAGGTGAGATGAATAGGAAGACAATTTCATTACATGCCAATAGTGAAGGCATGGGTAGAACACTATTTGCAGGGATTAATTTTTTATAAATTTATTGAAGGCAAAAATTCAGGCAGCAGAACAGGTTGAGCTACAGAAGCATTCTCCATCAGGATGTGAGTTGATATATCTGGTTTGTTTATTTAAAAGCAGATTAAAATGGGATTTGTTTAGAGTGTAGAAATATGTAAAGTGAAAAAAAAAGATAGGTGATGTTTTACTCTAACAGAACAAAATCCTACATGACTCAGTATATGAAAAATGAAAAACTAGACATACTCAGACAAGATATAAATTACACACTGAACATGACAACATGACTGGAACAAAGAACCTCTTTATAATTTCAAATCTTTGAAGAAAGTTAGGATAAGCTTTTTAAGAGTGTGCTATAAGCTAAATAGGTTACATCGGACAAAATGATGGTAGGAGTCTAATCTAGCTTTAAAATCTCTTGCATTTCAGAGGCCTGACTGACTAAAAAGTCCTTAATTACAGCTATCTTCAGATGACTCAAATTATAACACAATTAAGAGGGGAATGGTCTTTGTTACAAGAGGACACCAAATGTACAGTAAACTTATTTGAACTATTGAGGTATGTGAATTCTTCTAGCTGTAGATGCTTCCCTCTTAAGATTTGTAACCTTGTTGCTTCTGTAAAAAGCAAGCAGCTCCTTTTTTTGCCCAAAATTGTTTTCTGGGGTATAATCTTTGCAACAGAGTTTTAATGTTGAGAGAGATTCTCTTAGTTCATTCCCCATTCAAATCCACCTATTTTGCAACTGTGCCAGTTTGAAAGGAACAGTGTCAAGATCTCACAGTGCTACAGGGACTCATAGAAGAAAAAAAAGATTTAAGCATGTATTTCCATTTTAAAGGAGTGTTCAAGAAATAATCTAATTTTATCCAGTCTTTGCATTGAACCTTTTCCAAATTTTTCAGTGGTTTTCAACAGAACTAGATTTTCTCTTATTTCATTCTCATCACCTTTCAAAGATTCTGTGACTTTATTTCCCTTTGGGTTGGTTTGCTCTACATGCAGGTTTTTGATACCTCATAAGTTTCTATTAAACTTTTGTGTTTTATGCAAAATTATACATTTTTGATTATTGTAAAGATGTTGGTGTCTGGCCATCTCTCATGCTGGACACCAGATTGTTAGAGGTCAGCTATGTTCTACAATCAATAAAATAAAAAGTTTTATTAACCGAATTATTAAACCCTTCTGCCTTCTTGTTCCCCATATGCTTATTGTGTATCTACTTTTCATAGTAGAGATGCATTTTAAGGAGTCAATGAGAAAAGCTTGAGACAGCTCAATTTCCAACTGTGTCGTGGTTATTGCGTTGTAAATTAAAGCATAGATTGTAATGTGTTGTGTGTTTGTTTTTTGGTGTGGTTTGTGTGTGTGTGCGTGTGTTTTTTTGTTGTTTCTTTTTTCTAACACAGCTATTGCTGTATTGACACTGGGGAAATATGTCTGTTTATTGTAGACCAAATAGTTTCCTTAAAACATTCTAAACACATGCAAAAGTTCATGATGCATAATGATTTGAGTATTTCTTTTAGGTAGGTGTTCTGTATTTCAGAGGATCCATATGTGCTACAAACAGTGAACAATCAGGAACACTCACTGATTATGATATGATTTTTTTTTGGCAGCCTCTTTCTGTTGCTCTGACAGAATTGTAGTGATGCATTAGTCATTTGCATAGAAAAGATCTTGGTCCATGACAGTCATTTATTGGTGGTGCCATCTGCACTTTTTGTGAGTTGATTCTAAGATAAAAAAGTATATTTGGTTCATTGGTACTTTAAAAATTTGGATGCAGTCCTAGTCCTTTTCAGATAACAGTGAAAAAATAAATAACAAGCTTATCTTGCTTTCTTATTATGAACTAAACCTTGAGAATTAATTAGAAGGACTGAAATAAAAATTCAATTGAATCATAAAATAGCTCACAAAGACCCCTGGGTTCTTCACTGCATCTCAAGGCATTTGGATTTCTGTAATACATAGTTCCACATGCATTTTCAAAATGCCCATCATTCTTCCTGGAGCTATTTACATAAATTGTCTTGTGCAAAACCCCAGTCATAACAACAGTAAAACTACGGTTCCTCCTCCTTGAAGTCTCTTATTTGTATGATCATCTTGTACGTGTTTCAGGACAAATCTAGAGCTCAGTAAGAAAATATTCTTTTTCTGATCACAGGTGTCTGCAGATGGAAAGAAACATACTCATATCAATTACTAGTAGAAACAAATTCCTTAACTGAGTATTCTTCCCTGTGACTGTTCTGATCCTATTAAGTGCACTCTAGAGGATGTAAATTTAAGAAGCATCATCTGTTGCTGTTGCCATGATAAGACTCATGGAGTTTGCAGATCGCTGAATTAATTAGGCTCAGGCTCATGCAGCGTTTTTTATATTAGTGAGCATGTACTGAATCCAGAACTAAAGAAAAGAAAATCTTACACCGACTTACAGGAATACTTACATTCCTTCGCACTTGATGAAAAACAGGCCATTGGAGATTCAGTCCTCACAGAATGCCTTCCCTCAGAATAAACTGCATAGTGTCCATTGCCAGAGGCAAAGTTGAGGATTCCCTGACGTTCAGATATTCGAATAAAGAACATATAGCAAAATTTTAACTTCAATGACACAACTCGCTTTGACCTAATTGGCTTGGGATTTCTACCATGCATTATAAGCAAAGCAACTTTAATGTTCTGAAAATGTGAAAAAAAACTAGGCACCATTCTCTAGAAGTAATTTATATGCAGCATTAAAGCATTTAAGAATTCCTGTTCATGGGAATTTATGCTATGGTCACAGAATGAGTTAGTAAGCAGAGATGAAGTATTTTTTTCCATCCAGATTCATCCAGACAACTTTATTTCTTCTGGTTACATTACTTTTTTCAGATGAACAGTACATAATGATTGATAAAATAATTTGTTAACTAAGTTGTGGCATTAATGAAGAAAACTCAGCCTTACACTCCTAAACATTTTGCAGCTTTATCTAGTCTTGCCATCTGACAAAGGAAATTCTTCTGTGCTCTTAGCAATACCACCTTGAGTTCTGGGGAGTTACTGTGAATCTACTGAAAGTACAGGTTTCTTGCACTGCAAATTAGGAAATTTTTGCCTGACATATGATAGTCAAATGACAAGACATTTAAGAATTTAGATTATTGTTTCAAAATATTTCTGACAAGTACTTAGGAACTTATTGTATAATTCTTTGCAATTTTTTAAAAAACAATTTTAGTCTACATGTGTTCTTGTTTCAAACTTTAGACTAGAAAATTCATTAATATTTAATCAATAGTTTAAATTATAAAAAATTCAAAATAAGAAAAAATTCCTGAATACTTACAAATGTATTTTTTACCCCTGTTTAGGGATGACATACTTTTAAATCAGTCCATTAATATAGGGTGGGAAAACTAAATTATTAGATGGCCTCATCTAGTCTATATCCACAGAGGGAAAGAGTGATTTATTTCTGAATTTTCTTGATTTTGTATGTATTTCAAGTAGAAGTTTTAAAAGGCTATACTGAACAGTAATACATTTTAAAACTCTTCCCTCAACAGTGAATAAGTAAGAGAAAATATGATTCCTTCTTCCAAATGCCTGAATTTTAAACTACAGAAAAATATCAAGAGCCATGATAACTACTCTCCATTTCTGCCACTTGTGTTTTTTATAAAGAAAATTCACGTAACATATAACTTTGATTTTTCCTTGCAGGACTCTGTTTGATCATATACATGTGGAAAGTACATGCTTCAGTTAGGTTATAAATTTAATGAATGGTTCTAAAACATTCTGGGATCCTGAGAAGGAGGGCCTCATGTAAGTATAGAATACTAGTAGATGTCTTGCTTTCTTCTGCAAGCAACAATGCTTAATTGCTCTTCCAAATATGCCTCTCCAAGGGAACACGACATGTTTGAGGAACACAAGGGGGACCTTTTATTGTGGAGTGCTCTAACAGGCTCTAAGTAAAGGGGTAATAATGGCTGAATTCACTTGAGAGAGGAGGGCAAAGTAATATGGAAAAAAATGACAGAATACCATTCCGTCACATCCTTCTCTTTTGTCTGAGGCTGAGTTACAGGAACTCACAGCAACAAGGGGTCTTAGATAGTGACAAGCCAGTGTCAGAATGCTTCAATTTATTAGATTATGCGTTACCCATTAGGATATCTTTAACTTCCACAAATTTTTCAACAGCATTGAAAAGGATTCAAACTTTTAAATGAAAATTATATAATGATTTTGAAATATATCTATAATTTTTTTTAATTTGGAGGGGAAAAGGAAGATTATAGAATAAATTATAGCCTTATAATTTATTATAACTTTCAACTTACTTATACAACAAGTTTTTCCAGTGGATATTGTAACACTAAAATTACAGCACAGAGACATTATCAATGCATACAAACATGAGTCAAAATAGAACCATATTGGGCAGTATAAAGCTTTGGAACATTCAACTAATGATAATGAAAACTGGCTTATAAAAATTCAAACAGCATTTTGTGAAACTATTATAAAGCTAGAAGCTTGGGAATTAGACAGAGTACCCACACAGCAGGAGAGTACAAATGAACACCTACGCAGATGGCTGCTATAAGAACTGAACAACCACCATTCTATATAATAGAAAGAAGCAAAATGAAGTGCCGATTGTAAGTGGTGCTTAACTTTATTAAGCTAAGAGAACACTATTACTGAAAGTCTGTATCTGACAAAAGGAAATTACTTTGTTGTAATCATGTTCATGAGCTGTCTTGTGCAGTCAAAGGCCTGCCATTCATTTAAATTAAACTGTAGCCTTTAAAATGTTAATTAGATGTTAAAGCCAGATGCAATATTGAGGAACCTTTAATTTATAAGTTTCAACCATTTTTCTTGAAAATTCTCACATGTTTGTAACAGAACAACAGGCATGGATGGATTTGTGACAATATCAAAAGACTAACTTACCATATATATTCCTTTTGTTGTCTTTGATAGCTCTTCTATATACATTAATGAGTACATACAATAAATACCTCTTTGAAAAGTATATTTCTGAAGTTAAATTAGAAGACAGAAATTGACTGTATAGTAATTTAAAAAATTATTTTTAAGACATTACTTTTCCTAATGTTAGGAAAGACCTATCTACTATTGCAGCTTTCCTTTACTTCACTGTTCAATGTGCTTGAAGTATTCCCAGTATACATGGACAAATTCAGCAGGACCAATTGTAGTATTATGGCACCAACTGTTTATGAAAACAAAACTATTAAGCTGACAAAAGCATGTTCAAACAGCAGTATTGATGCTAGTGTGAAGTACAAATTGAACCCTTCCACCCACCCAGAAACATTAATCACAATGAGATTTGTGATACAGAATGGTAAAGCTCAGGGGATGATGAAGTCATTAAATGAGGGAAATGTTTTTCCATCGAACAAGCATCTGCATTTGTCGAGCTCAGATTTACATCATCAAAAATGTTGAATACAAATTCTATTGTCTACCAAAATTAATTTCAATGGTTCTAAGTGCCTGCTCCTTCCACTGAATTAAACTTGGTCATGGCAGATCAACACTTCAGAATTGAAAATTTCCCATAGCCACAGGTAAATTCATTAAAAAATAAACAACCTGGTATGTCCAAAACACGAGACTGGCTTTTTACAAGACTGGCTTAGAAAACAGAGAATGTAAATTTTAAATTGTATTGTGTTTTGGACCTCAGTTTTCATGTCTAGTATTTATTTTCCTCAAAACTATTTTGTGGTATAACTTAGAACAAATCACTTTTGTGTAGACTTCTAATCTTCATTACAATTTAGAAAAAATTCCTCCCTTTTGGTGAAAGTCCTGTTTTGACTTTAATTCCTCAAAACTAGTTACATATCAGGTTTTTGCTTTCCCTAATGCCACAGCCTTCAAAACTTCAGTCATTACATATACTTAACACATATATCATTGTATCTCATATATCAGGAAAAAATTCTGATAGAAGACTTCCCATGCTGGGTACAGCTTTAAACGTATTTTCTTTGTATTCCTAGCAGTTCTCAGCTGATCCAAGTTTGAAGACACTGTGTCATTATTTGGATATTTTCGGTGAGGTACCAATGCTAGAACATGTGTAACAGGAGGGATATGGTTCAGTGATGTGATTCTGTAGTTCCATTATCAGGTCTTGTAAACCATGCAAATAATGAATGAAAAAAATTAGAAGCAAAAGCCCACAAAAAAAAAAATGAAGAAAACATTGGAGAATATTTTTATTTCATTGATTGTTTTTGCAGCAATAAAATTACACATCCCAACCAGACTCCTCTTTTACCCAGTCTTCATTATTCTCTTTCAGGCAGTTACTTCCTAGCAGTATCGTAAGTAAAGTTATGGTAATTCTGGACTGATTCCTATGTCTCTTTTGTCCCTCTAGCCTCTTTCTGAACCACCTTATTTTAGCATATAATGAAATAAATCATCTCATCTGTGTCAGGCATTTGTAGAGCATGTAGGTGTTTTGTCAGACTTCCGTGTCCATGACAGTTGCATTAGTGTGGACCTTTTGCCTTGTAAGATCTGATTCATGCAAAGTGCTATACCATTACTCAGTAGAATTAGGCTAGTGAGCCAACTTTACTTCATACATTATATGTATATAACTTTAGCACAAACATTAGTTTACTGTCACTCCCTTTTTACACATCAAGCTGATGTTTCCATAAAAGCAGCTCAGATTTATTATTAAAGTGGGTAGGCTGGTCTTGAATCCATTTAGTGTTTTCATTGTAATAATTTTTATTAAAAATATAAAAATCAGATAAAACAATAAAATCAGCCATTCAGAAATGCAATTTTGCTTCCCTTTTTAGTTTGTTATTTTTAAAGGTGATAAAATGTTATGTCAACTCAAAGAAAACTAATCACTTGTGCTAAATAGAAATTCTCCTCTCCTAAAAGTGCTGCAGATACTTTTGGCAGAAATAACATATTTTTCTTCTTTTAATTTGAATAATTCTCATTCTTTCTCCCTCCTCAAATTTTCTCTTCAGAAAATAACTTAGGGGAACACAGAGTTCAGTAATATTTCCAGTACATGTTAGTGCTTGAATATTTTAATTTCTATTTAAAGCAAGTATTAGCCTTTTAAAGGAGCCATATTTCAAGAATCAGGTGGGAAGCACAGAAGTGTTGCATGCACCTCACTGCACTGATGTTCATCCTCAACACTTTGCACAATGTGAGAATGTTTAATATTTCCAACCCAGACTACAGATAAGAATCTCTGGTGTCACCTCACAACCAACAGTGCTGGTGTGAGATTTGTAGTAAAACAATATTCCAGCTGTAGCTTTCATTTACAGAAATAAAACATCAGAATGGAAGGGAGGTGTGGGGGGTAGAAGATAAACAATTTAGTCTTTTAGCACCGTTTATACAAATGACAGGGAAGATATAAAAAGTGAATCCTGAAATGTAAGGAACAAACTGAGCAATTAGAATGTAGAGCTTGCTTTTTAATTCACTAGCTTTTAAAACAAAAATATCCAGGTAAAATTTATCTTCTAAAGACATCCAGTGCAGGCAGATCACCAAATATGAATAACCTCTTTCCTAAATAGAGTCTGTGGTAACTATGGGGCAGGCAGATGTATTTTTTTCCCATCAATCATTAGAAAATTCACATGCAGGAGAAGTCTCAGGGGATATTTCTGGCTGGGAAAGAGATCCTCCCTCCTCAGTTCTAATCAGTCCATCCCATCTGTAATGGGTTTAGAAATTGTTAATGACATAAAGTGACAGTTGAATGGCTTTTTGGTCTGTCAGTATAGGGTTTCTGTGAGCTCTCTAACAAACTACTATATACAGTTCTCAAAGCTTCTGGAAAATGATCTCGATTACAAGGGAATAAATTTGATATGCTTGCAATCACAATCAGGAACTGAAAAGAAAGGCTTCCTTAATGCTGTTCTTTCAAGTGTAGTGTACGAAGACAAATCTGTCTGTGAGGCAAACCATGTAAGAGGGTTATTAACACTTAGAATGTAGGTCTATATCACAGAATGTGTAAAATACACAAACATCAGAAAAACGCTTAAATTTATTACATTCTGAATGCAGCTGTAATTATAAAACCTAGCACCTATGCAGATTATGTGGAACAGTTTTATCTCAATATAGATTTTAAGTCTGTGTGCATGAGTATCTACCTCATTTACAATATTCAAAGATAAATGTGGACCTAGACTCTGAAGACTTTCCTGAACCGAAACTTGCTGTTTGCTGCAAAGCAACGCCTAACTTGGTCTTTGATTGACAGTCTAAACTTGCAGGATTAAGCTCCCTCAATCTCACAATTCTGGTCTGAATTCAATTATTTTTTATATCAGACTGATGATAACACCTAGCAAAAGTTTAAAACATTTCAATTTGAAATGTAATACAAAACTTCACTAGAAGATCAAGATACTGAATATTACTGTTAGTACTATATAAAACAAGATCAGATCCTGATCCCTCACAATCAAAAAAAAATCAATCTTTTTTAGCTGATTAAAAATTAATGAAATATTTGCATGAAGGAACTCAGGGTCTGGCCAACTGTGCAATCCTTAATAATGTATGCAATATTTGTAAATATGAATCATATTGGAGAAGGTTAATAATGGATATGGAAATGAAGATTTGCACCATTTTTGAAGACAAATTTTCCTCTTCTACAGCTAAGAATTTGCTTTCCTATTACTTTTTGTCAGTTTGAAGAAAATTCATTACACTTGTGTGTCAGAGAAACTGACATTTCAAAGACCGACATCCATACCAAGTTTCACTAAAGTGCATTGCTCTGGACAATGCTCCATCCTCCTCATTTGCTGAGGCCAAAATTTCTTAAATACTATCTGTAAGTGATCTCAGAAAGTCTATATATGTCCATATTTGCTTCCCAATTTTCTCCTCGTGGAAATATTTCATCATGCTAAATGAAAATAGGAAATATAAAAATGTCTATTCCTGAGCACCTGTGGCATGAGCTGACAGACTGTATTGGTGCTGCATAACTCAGTCATGTGATAATGACAAGTGAAATTCAAACAGGGAACTTCTTCTGGGCACAAGGTGCTCCTTGCCTCTTAGTCAAACATCATCGTCTTCAGGAAGTGAGGATATCCCAGTAATTGAATTGTGTCCAACAGATGCTCTCTTCAGTAAAAGCACAGCTTTAAATATTCAGTAGATGCCAAACATCATCATTAATGTCTTGGAAGTTATCATCATATTACTTTTAAACTGCCTACTCAGCAACAAAATTTCAACCTAACCTGGAGTATTACCATATTAATTTGTGAATAACAGGGCTATCATCATACCTCCCTATCTATGCCAAAAGCTATTGCAACTTAGCCAGGAGATCTTTAGGCTCAAGTTGAGATGAATATTCTTCAGCTACTTCTCAATGCCCTTGACTTGCATGATCCTTCAACTGTTGCTATAGATAAACATCAAGGAAGATTGTTAGTATTTTCTCAGCTGAAGTCACATGTCACGAGTCACCTCTTCTTACGCTACCATAGAATTACAGAATTGCTAAAGAATTTAAGAATACATTAGAACTCTTCTATGAGCAATTTTAGGAATCAGTTGCTGGGTCAACTTCCTCTTGCAAAACTTAGTTTCTCTCTATTCTCTCTTTGTTATCTCTTCTCTTCATTGGTTTTGTCATAGAGTTCTCAGTGTAACTGTGATTTCCATCAAATTCTTGATACTCAAACTCTGGCTTCCACCCACAAGATTTCAGCTTTCTTACCAAGCACTTAACCCTCAGCAAGTGCCTGAAACTCCCTATACATTATGCATACCTGAATAAATCATGCTGCTCTTCTCAGTGACACCTTTTATCTATATTTTATTCATCCTTTATTATTAGCCATAATATTGCTGCCAAGAAAATTCTTTTGGGAAGGTAAAAACACTGTTTTCATGCCATTGAATTTGCTCACTCAGATGACCTATGCAAACCATTGAACCTTTACTGTAATTTCTTCACATACTGGAGGTTGTGTGTGGGGTGGGATGAGGGGGCACTTTGAATCTACCTCTGGGTCTTCTCCTTTTTTAGGTCTTTTTCTGCCTAGTTTCAGAAGACCTTAAATAAGTAATGAAACTTTTCTATACATATGCAATAAATTGTACATATCTTATGAATTTGGACACCACCATAGGTTCAGTTATTTAGTTCCATAAAAAAGCATAGCTATCCCTAGCAGTAGCAGGGGGAAAAAACCTTAGAAGCTATAATGGAAGTGTTTATCTTATTCCCCAATGAGTAAAATCAAAAAAGAATGAAGTTTGTACCAAAGAAGTGAAACATGACATTTTCCAGCAATTTCAAATTTTAGGCTAGAGATGATTATAAAAAAAAAAAAATCTGCTGTTTGTGCTTCATTTTAAATTTTCCTACAATATTTATCAAAAATGTAAATTAAATATAAGAAATCTTATTTGTAATTCTTTGTTAACAACTCTAATTCTCTATAAACAGCAGGTAAAAAATTCAAGAAAACCAAATCAAGTCAATATTATACTGAACTCAGTGGCTAATATTGTTTCTTCCAGTGTTACCGAGACAAGCAAAATACAGTAAGAACAGTACTGTCAAGAATTCCCTGGTAATTGCCATATATGTGTGCTCTGTGAGGATTTTTTTCTGGATACAGCACAAAAGTTCTGTTTTATATCACAGTGCTCTGTTGTTTTAGAAGATATTAAAAAATGTTCCTATTGTTGCTTTCCTTCGCTGGTTATTCTTTTCTGATTTCTCATCATCCCTTCAGAAACATTCTTTGATGCCTCCTCCCATTCCAGTCTCCCTCTTCCAGTATTTTTCTCCTACTACACTGCTCTTGATCAGCAGTTTTGCACTCTGCACCTCGGTCCTTATGTCAAGATCTCACAATCCTAGCTGTTGACTAAACACCTACCCACATCCAGCATTGTGACCTACCTTTCTGATCTCTCACGAATATGTAGCTGCCACTTTAAATCAGCATGATGAAAACAGACCTTTTGATTGCCACATTAAACCTTCCTGCTTACTAAGTTTTCTCAACACCTAGACTACCCCTTACTTGATGTTAAACAGCCTCAAAATTTGCATCAAAATTTGCACATCAATTTTATTCATAGGAAATTCTGTTAAAATTTAAAAGAAAAGGGGCATTGACTCTTAAGTCACAAGTCTACTGTGATATCCACAGAAACATTTCTTTTCACACTGATTAAATATTGTGAGGTGAGACCTCAGTCTTTTTTTGGTAAGCTTTGTTCAATTTGCTACTTTGCTCTCTCACCCGTCTGGTTGCTGCCTGGCTTTCTTTCCAGCCCACCATGTCCCTTTTTGATATCTGGATTTTAAACTCTGTAAAAGAGAATGTCTCGCTACTAGACCACAGAACAGTTTACTACAACAGGAGCATCATTTTTCTATAAGATTCTGGGACAAAATTGTACAAATAATAATGAGAAAGGATTGTGAGAACTAAGCTCATTATCTTGATTTAGAGTTCTACCAGTCATTCTAAACTAGGAACAATTTACAGATTAGCAGATGTTAATATAAAGATAAATGAAAGAGTCCTATGGAGCAACTCCTAGTGGAAGAAATAGAAATCCTAGTCTTGATTTACGGTAAGCCTTATTTGGAAAATTTCAATAATGCTTGTTATACTGACCCTCAGCAAAGGGTTTATTTCATTCTCAAATACTTGTGACATGCTATAAGGTGACCTCCTACTCAGATCTCTGAGAGAAATACAGAAGATGCTAATGTTTTTTCTTCCTCTCTGTGTGACAGTGACATTTTATGTTAATTTCATCTGCTCCTTGAGCTCTCAGAGCCAAAACATTCTGTGGGAGGCAGAATGATGTCATTTTAGTCATAGCATAATTTTTCAGCTGCTAGAACAAGACATATTGTGGCATATTCTTCAGTACTTTTTAAAAGTAGTGAAATATAAACTTAAGGTGATATATTTATGCATGAGGGGGTTACACTGCCTTTTTCAGTTTTTAGAGCTAAGTAGCAGGTTTAAAGTGACATCATTCCTCCTCCACCAAATATTTTTGCTTTGAAGCCTGGGGAGACAAAATAACCTTGACCAATTAATATGATTTCCAATTGTTTTTAACTACAGGAAGGTAACTTGAAATATGAATTTTGTGTTGCATTTCAATCAGGTGCTTAACTTAAATGTCATCCAGAAGAAACCGTCCACAGGAGAAATTGGTCAATTTTTTTAGAAATTTGAAAATAAAATGTAAGTAAAAACACTGAAATTCTCCTAGGTCTAAACAAATCAGAACTAGTAATCATCACAGAGGATACAATAAACAACTGACGCACTGCTAGCTCAATTTTGAAGCCAGCGAAAAGATCAAAACCAAGGGGCCTCTCTAGTCAGATTTTCAACAGAAACAAACATGATTTCTACTTTGGATTAATCCAGAAAATATTCCAAACAAATAACAGTTATGACTGATGATTAGGAAATGCATTTTGAACTTAATTTGCATTTTTAACATTGCCTTATGCAGCAAGGAAGGCATAATCTGTAGAGTCTGACCATTTCTCATTCTTCTTTCTTATGGTGTCCTCACACTCCTGGAATACAAAGGGGAAGTATAAGAATAGGCAGGAGGACAATAAAAACAAATCCCCACAAACAATCCCCTCTTTTCTGAATTCAGATATTGTCTTTCTGTTTCAGTTATAGGGAACAAAATTTCATGAAAGACTCAGCTGCCTAATGCAAAAAGATGTGTTAGTAGTAGGACAGGGGAACATTTATTGTCTTTACTGTGTATTTGGAAAATGATATGCTACCTGCAGATTGACAGAATACACTCTGAGATCCAGGAATCATCAAAACTCTTTGAAGCATTAGTGTTTCTTTGTGCTCAGGGATATTAAAGCAGTCTCTTTTGTTGACTGTTATGAGAAAGCCACTGAGTCAGTCACACGTCAATGAGAATGTTTTCCTTATAAATTCTCTCCTTTCCAGTGTACCTGCACTGCAATGTCTAAATTTAAACAGAAGAAAGTAAAAACAAAACCCCCCAACAAACAACCCACAAACAATCCCCCAACCCCTGAAAGGGTGGTAAATTTCATAAATTTAAACACAAGACTATTTTAAATACCATGTTTTGTATAAAGAGATAATGCTGTTTTACTTCAGATGAGCACCAAATTTTGATTGTGTTCTCTTTTACTAGTAATATAATTACAATACTAAATATTTTCTGTTAGAGATTTGTATAAGGTATTTTTCCAACCAGCAACATATCTGATGTGATAACTCAGAATGATCTCCTATTACTCTGGAGTATAGTTAGGTGTTACAGTGGGGAAACTGCAACAGGTGTATCAATCAAGGAGGCCCATGGAAAAGAAATATATATGGATTGATTCTTGATAGCTGTTTCAGAGATGTTTATTTCTCCAGCCGCATGGCCGGGATCTGCCGAGGAACTGCTCAATCACGGGACCCGAGGGTCCTTCTGCCCGCTCAGGGAACACAAAACAGCCAGTGGGGAATGAGGCTGAGCAGGGGCAGGGAAACCCCGTGTCTGTCCCAGGGCCCCTCTGCCAGGACCACATGGCGGGGGTTAGGGATCAAAAAATGCTGTGCATCTTTTTTCACAGAGGTAGATGCTACACTTCTATGTTGAATTATATTGCTATGGGGGTTTTTTCCCACCTATTTGAACTAACAGTGATTCAGAATCAAAATTTGATTTTCAACTATATTTTATTTAGAAATCTAAATCTGAATCCACATAATGCTTAACTATGGCATTTTAAGTCCTCCTTAAGTCTATACTTCTCCATGAGAGAGTCCAGTGGAAAGATATTAAAAATTATTAAACTCCAGGCACCTAACTCTTTGTAACTGAAATTTCATGTCATCAGCTCCTAGACAGTAATACGTTTAAAATGGAAGGGTCATTCAAAATAACAAAAAAAAATCCCTTGTTATTGAAAGTATGAATGTTTCATAGAAAGCATAAACCACCACATACCTGTAGCTTACATTTTTCTCCAATAAAGTGTCACACAGACTATATACTAATGGGTAAACTGTACTCCCTAACCTTTAAATACTTTACCCTTTTATACAAAGACTGAGCATTATTAGGTAATGAAAGAGTGTATGAGAAAGTAGTAGATTATTTATGATAGAAACAAAATGAAACTAATGGGACAAGATTTGAAAGCTGTGATGCATGAAAGGTGCTATAGAGACAGCTTTGGCACCATGACAAATAAAGATAAAGACTCAGTGGGAAGCAACAGTGTGAACATGACTACGAAGAAGAAAGAATAGATTTACTGAATGAATCCTTACCATCTGGTGTTTATTTAATACACAATGAAGGTCAAATGGCTAGTGATCCCTTTTTCTATAGTCCAGTGACCAAAAGAATGGGAAGAATCAATGAATTTATCAATATGTCTGGAAATGTTTTAACATATGATCTGATTGAGTCAATATTATAGGAGCAACGTGTTCATTACTATTTCAGATATGGTTTGGAAAAGACTCTATGGACAAGAAGTGCATCCATTTTTTAACTCTGTCAGAAGTTCTATCAAAAGGCACATCATTGTGTAAAAGCAGATGCATTTAAAGAAATAGCATTTATCCAGTAACATTCAAGAAACTAGCAAAACAAAATCATGGCTTTCAAGTCAGAAAATTAATTAGTTTGTTTTAAGCTCTGTGAAATAGTTTCTTCCTTTATTTCATTCTTTCCTTTGTTTCTGCTAGATTGAATACACATCTGGTTTATGTAATTATACTACAGGGACTTATTAAAGTTTAGTGAAATATGTTTATTAGGCATTATATGCAAACAGCATACACTAAGAGTAAATCTTATGTATATTTAACAGCATTATTTTACATAACATTCTGTCTTCTTGGAGGTTCTAGCTGTTCTATGCTTTCCTTCTCTAAGGAAAAGTATATATTCCATAATATTTACCCATACTATAGTGCAACTACCCTTTGTTGACTGGAGCTCTCTTAGCTATTTGATTAATAATGAAATTTGGTAAAAGACTTACTTTTACAAAAAATTAGAAACATAAGATTTTTTTTTTAAAATACAACCCGTCAAATGGTTAAAAACATTCTTATATCAACCTCCAAAACAGACAATGTTAAAAGGTGTTACTTAAGACTGTATACATTAAAAACATCCTTCAAACAATGCCTTAAAAATTTTGAAAGGAGGTAACTTGGTGTTTACAGATTTAACCACTGGAACTCCTGACTCCTGCTTTCGTCTCTATCCTCCATTTCTCTTCTGGCCTCTGAGTAATTTTTTCATTTTATTTAACTATTTTCAATGTAGGTATAATAATAACTATGACACAGAAACGTAGTAGGTCCTCTTTTTTTATAATAAACATTGATATTTTTAAATAGAAAAAAATTGTACATGCTGCTTCAGCAGCAACCTCATATCTGATGAACAAAAATCTCCAAAGAATCTTCCTTTTAGTTAAGACGTTAATAATCTTGAATTAAAATTAAAATGTAGATTTTACTATGACTTTTCATTAATGTAGATGTATATTGTGGAAAATAATTCATAGTTAACTATACACACAACCTATCTGATGTTCTACCCTTCTATTTCACAAATTAAATTTAGCTCTCATTTGTGTCATATTTTAACTCAAAAATTATAAATACAAGAAAACTAGAAATAGCAAATAGGTCCTGCCCCCTACTGGTGAAAATCCCATTCTAATTAACTGGATTTCTGGCAATGGACAGCTAGCATGGTAACCCATAGGGTACCTCTATTTTAGGGTATTGACAATGTTCTTAAATAGGCAGGATTAAAAACACAGCCTCAAATATGAATCACTCCTCTATTAGAATCTGAAAAGTTTAATGAAACAAAGGCTAAGAAGAGCTTAGAAATTAATTTGGGAAACATGGAGAAAACTCAAGCACCAATAACTCCTTACCAAATGCCTTCCTCACTGTTAATCATATCTTATCCATCCTCTTCCCCTCCATTTATGTTAGATTACCAGAAGGGAATTAACCTATAATGTCTCTTTAACTGAAAAATGGATGATACCACTTAACATCTATAAAATCTACCAGTCTGTGCCAGGATCAGACACAGAGATTAATGCTGTATGTTGACGTAGTTTCTCATCTCCAGATAAACACATTTTTTACCTTAAGCCACCTCTCAATGCTTCTTGATGGAAACATTCTTGAGTATAACTAGGATGCTTCTTGGACAATCAACTAAATCTGTCTTTTTCCATTCTTTTTCTTTTTTCCCCCTTGCTCTCAATTTATCAGGACAACATATTTTTCTCAGAAGCCAATTCAGGATAAGACAACTGTGAGATACACTTTTAATTACCTTAATATAATTAATTTTTGGTTCTCTATTAAAGCACTATGCCATGTTTTACTCAGAAAAACAGACCAAAAGCGTTTTTTTTCAATCACCAAAGGAAGATAATAGTTTCATAAGCTCTCTTCTTGCAAGACCTGGGATATTTGCACCCACAAAAGCCCAAATAAATTTAATGAATTCTCTTTTTCCTATCCTCCATTCACACTATACTTTCTGAAACATTTAATGTTCATTAGCACATGTAGCTAACTGTTACTCTGTTGAGGAGGACACAGTTAGGGATCTGATTTTAAAATGCTCCTACCTCTTCCAGGGGATTAGCTTATAGGATGAGAAAAGATAATGAAGCACAAGGCAAAATATATAATTTTCTGTCTCTTTTCCTAGGGAGAGCTTTCAGGAGTAATGGCAAAAGGCAGTTTACAAAATATCATCCATTCACACTTTATTACTTCAAAGGTAAGATGTGCAAGAACAGAGGGTGTGTAGGGTAAAACCAGGCCCAAATTCAGAATCCCTTTTACTGTTCCTCCTTGGAACCTCAGTGACTTACAATTTTACTTCTGCTGCAGAGTAGATATCTCTGCTTGTTCCTTTGCAGTATTATATGCCAGCAACATATTTCAGCTCAATCAACAAATTTCAGTGTCAGCAGCAGGTGACAGGTTTCTTGTTCTTAAGATTGTCCTAATGACACTTTCTGTTGCTGTTGCTTAGGTTTATGTTTATGCAAGTGCTGTGAATGTGAGGTGTTAATCAGCAGCTCTAATTACTAGGGTGGAATGAACATTCTAGGATTCAGTTCATTCGGTTTTCATAAACAAGGTTTACCTGAGGCTTTGTTCACACAGAAATGAATTCAGAATGATAGAAAGCCTGCCTATAGTGCCTTGAAAACATCTTTAATCTATGTGGTCCCTTGTTGATAATTTTAGGTGAAAACTGGATTTTTTTCATCAGAAGAAAAAGGGAAAATTAGTAGTCACTGAGACAGAAAAAGCTACTTGAAATCAGTTGAATTCCTATCTCATTTGAGTAGCATCTCCTCTGCCAACAGTTTAGGGGCCAAGGAAGATTTGGAAAATCTGGGAAGCTAATGACCCCATAGCCTTGGCCACTCTACAATAATGAATAGGGGAAAACGGTCTTGGGAAAAACTCCCATGGATATGGAGATTGAATAGGTATGAAGAATTGCTGAAAAATTTAAAATCTGGCACAGATTTTATAGCCTGTGATGGAGAAAACACACTGTGTATTTAAAAAAAAAATTACTAATCTGGAATGTACTTATGTGCCTTTCTAAAACAAAATTCAGTTTATTATGAATGTGGTGCTTTAATGATTATGTAGGAGTTCACAAATACATTATTGTGAATGCATCATCTATATTTTGCACATTAAATATAATTTAGATAAGGGTTTATTAAATATTTCCACACAGTCCATATTTAAAAATATATTATCTCCAGATATGGTGTTTAGTTTTAGAACTATTTCAATGACTTAGTACATGAAAAGAAACAAGTGTATATTGAGTTGAGTGAAAGAGTAAATCCCAAAGTTTATAAAGACATTAGTACATATTCGGGTGTGTGTAATTATTATAATCTTTAATGCAATAGCTAAATACTGCAAACATATAAGAAGCTCTACAGTTCCAGATTGTTAAAAAATAGAAATAGAGGTTTTTTCTTTATTTCTTCCAAAAAATGAAGTAAAGGACGCAAAGAAAGAAGCTCAGTGGAACAAGGAAAGCCAACCATATTGTCTACATGCATCCCAACAATACTTTACAATCAAGTGCTTGACTGGATCCTTTCCCATAATAGCAGCTCAAGGTCTCTTTCCAAACCTTCACAGAGCAGGACCTATGAATCTTCCCAACAGCCAGAACAAACAAAAATATTTCACTCCTCTTCCTACTCTGGTTTTACAGTATCCAAAACCATTCATAAGATCTTTTTTACCTGATAAAATTAGCATGAAATTCACTTACTTCAGAGTAGAAGAATTCTTATTACATAACTGTTTATGTAATCCACTACCTCACATGCTGATGCTATTGAATGAGTTTATAACAGAATAAAGATAAATGAGAATAGACCATGGATCACAAGTCCCTATTAGCACCGCACCATGAAAATGTCTTCCTTCACTTCTTCCCTTTCCACTGTTACAACTCCAAATGCCATTCATTATTCTTTCACTACCTTGCTCTTTCCACTTGAGGACTCTATGCATTTTGTATTCAGTACATTGATCTAATGAAACTTCAATTAATATTTATTATTGTTGACCTTATTTTAATTATTTTTCTATTAAACAGAAGCAATAAAGGAACAAATAGCAAATTATTTGTCATAGCTGTGAAAGAAGACAAATTCAGGTGTCTTCTCAGAGAACCAGGCACTGTCTTCTGCTAGGAATTACCTTTCTCAAGAGACTTATTCTCTAAAAGACTTCCTGCAAAAATCACCCCCTTTCTCTGTGGCTGAAATAAATTCTTCTTTCACATAATGTAGTAAGACTGAATGTCCAGAGAAGCTCTTCTCTATTTATGTTTCCATACTATAATATTCTACAATATATAAATGCCTTTATATTAATTCAAGGTGAAATTACACATTAGAGCTGCCAAAAGAGAAAAACTGGCCTTCACCTCTGCTTCATTCTTCTCCATTTTGCTGGACCTTGAGTTTTACAAGCTCTGCTTTGAGTTGATTCAAGTGACCAACCTGGCAGAAAACTAACCCAACAAAACAAGCGTAAAAGTTTTCTGCCAGACTGCGGAGCAGATTTGGTTCAGTGCAAGATTCCTAAGTGTCAGAGCTGATGAAAAAGGGATATTGAATGGTACTGGGGGGAAGTTTTTTGGCATGTGTGCATCTCTTACAACAGCACAGTTTTAATGTACTAACTTATTTTCACCCTGTGTCTCTTTTTAAACTGAGTTAAACAGCAGTAATTTCCAGCAGAATAAATAACTTCTACATTTGTTTTTATGTAATTTAAATAAAATAAATTGCAATTGTTAAGAGAACTTGAAATGTGACATATACTTTTATTTAGACAATCACCATTTATTTTTTGCCAAAAGGCAGATGAAATTCTTCTACTATTAATTTTAGCATTTTACAATGAAGCCGTAGTAAGATTTGTTACGGCAAGCAGTTTCACTAAGAACATGTCCTGCACCTGAGATAATTTATTTTGAAGAGGTCTAAAGTGACTTAGAACAGAAATCACACTGAAAATTAAAAGCTGTAACTGTTCAAAACAAACCAAAACTGTAGTTAAGAACTTGCTTCCAAGAACATAAGGTGTCTAACTATTTAGCTAGATGACCACTCAGCTGTTCTAAAGTGCAGGGTGGATGATACTCTGCTATCAAGTCAAATACCAAGCAGACAAAGATAATACCTAATTTTAAAATTCCTTCATCAGCATTAGTCAAGGATTTAAAAAATTGTAAGTATGAAACATCTCTGTAGGCATCACAAAAGTATTTCCTAGTATTTCCCTTTCCCAGAATTTTGGGTTTCAGACTTGTCAGAAACTAAGTTTCTGTAGCTTAACCTGTTAATGCACATCAATTGATACATGTAAGAAAACACCATCTGTGCAATCTTACTCATGTCAGTTGTGAAGTAATTCAACTTAAAATTCTTTCACTGAATAGACACATCCACATGCACTATAATCATAGCTGGAATGCACATAGTCACTTACCAAACAGAAGAAAATTCACTGTGACTGAGCCCTTAAAGATTTTCATACTTTTATTAAGTATCAGATACTGCATTGTGATGTAAATATTTAGTTCTTAGTTTCTATACAGCACTGAATGTAGATAAATTCCAGGCTAAATGCCCAGCTAGCCAGTTAGACAAAATATGACCTTAGAGACTGTGATTCCCACAATCATCAGACCAATTATTATAATTCTTGAATCTGATACAATTTCTTCTACTTTTATTTTTCTCTAAGTTGAGTACAGTATTAGTGACTACAGCTAACAGAAAATGAACAAAACTATATTAGGAGAATGGTTCATCTAGTTTCTGGTTGTAAGAGATCTTCAAGTTACACTAGCAGCTCCAGGGAGTAATACGATACCTGATGAAAGACAAGACATTGGAGGAGATATCTGACTTTTTCTTAAATGACAAAGGTATCTTTAATTGATGTTTATTAAAAGAAGTTCAGATGTTCCTAGTTGAATTTAGACACATATATATATATACACACCACATCTAAAAGTCTTCACAAAATGCAGTTCTGCATTCTCATGTATACGCAGCTTTGTTAATATAAGGATGGTACTATGAAAATGCAGCATTCAAATTAATTAAATTACACTCAAACAAACCAAATAACCAATCTAAAATGATTGATATATACGGACAAAGAAGATGAAAACATTTTCATATTTTGAATTAGATCTTCTGCCCTATTAATATAGTGCAATAAACTTTGCTGAAAAAGTTCAGAAGAATTATTCAAACCTAAGCTGCAAGACTAACAGATCCAATACACCTCTGAAAATAAGAGTTGAGCAGAGCTATCTCTAGAGCTGATAGAACAGCATAGTCCTCAGGACAGCTCCTCAGAAATCCCTTCCAGCACCTCTCTGGAAAGTAATAAATAATTTTAAAGAATATACAGTCTATATCTCCTCTTTGCGCTCTCTATTTTTCTTTTCCTACTTACATATAGTCTGCTTTATCTGCAGGATTTTGATGACTTGTCAGAGACACTCAAATGTATTTGGAGAAACATTGCCCCAGCAAAAACCCTCATCAAATAGAGATAACAGATGGAAATGAGACAAACAACTTCCTGATCTAAGCAGGCAAATTCAGGATTTGGTTTACAGTAGAGGGAGATGGGACTTTTGATGAATATACCCACTGCATTCTTCTGTGAAAGCTTGACATGGGCTCTCCCAAAGTGATTTGATTTTCATTAGCGCAGTATTGTTAAATGAAACATGCAGAATATGCTGGCCTCCAAATTGTCTGTGTATGAAAACAGCAAGAAACAAGAAATTTCCTAGGAATTAAAATTCCCCTTTATTATAGCAATCCTCCTCACAGACAAAATTATGTACCTAAGTTTTTGCATGCTATGTTAAAATTTTGTTCTCCACTTAATGAAAAAATATTGGCCGCAGTGTATACTTCACTTGACTTATTTTTTTAAAGGTCTTAACTTTTTAAAGGAGAAAATAGAAGCTCTTTGTTTTGTAAAAGGTTTTGTATCCCCAGCATCCTGTACCGTAACTTTTTTCTTTAAGAGTATCAGAAGTTGAAGAGGAAATTATCAAATTGCTTTTATATTTTGTGCCTGATATGATCCCTACCTGGATTTGAGGTTGTGAATTATCACAGCACAGCCCTACTGAAACTTCTTAACCTTACTGTTTCTGAATTGATTCTTATATCTGCATACTAAAACACTTCATCTTATTTCAAGGTAACTGAGCTTGCTGATGGAGAATGTGTCTTGCGAGGAACAATGAAAGGCCATCAGAGAACTGAACGCACTTGGCTGATTCTATCTGAATTTTTAGTCAAAGCTAAATCAAAACCCAGGTCTCTGAGGCTGGGTTTGAGAAGCAAGCAAGCACAAAAGATACTGCAAATTAAACTCACACTTCTGAAAATATATAGTGGGTTTATGTAAAAGAGTTAAACCAGAAAATACCTTTTTTCCTGTTCACTTTTCAAGTCAAAATGAAAGTACCTGAACGATTCCTTCCAGATCTGTATTTACCTAAAATATATCAATGAAAAATAAGAGTAGCCTTAAAGTTGTTAAAAAATTATAAAATAACTGTAGTTATTGAATTGGGAAGTCAGTGTTCCAAACAGTGAAATTAATGTGTACCAGATCAAAATATTGGCATTTTTCATTATCATTCTTAAAGCCAGAAAACCTTTCCTTTTTGGAATTTCTGAACTGACACAAATGTCTTTAAAAAGGGCAATTAGTGACAAGTGACTATGAAGAACCCTGTGTTGAGAAGCTGAGCCTAAGCCTCTTGAAGATTCTCCATGTAAACAAGTCAGACCACATCACTCATTATCCCTCTTTTGTTTACTGGGAGAAAAGTTCAAACTATTTAATGAGAGGATTACCCATACTTCAACTCCATTGAAAAAGATTAATTGATATTTTCCTGTTAGGGGTTTAACCACTTGGATTTGGCCTCATATCCCCCATTGTTACTGACGCTGTGATCAGCAGAGCAAAGTTGCTTAAAGGTTAGACAAACTTCGCAGCATAAATTACACAAACTAATTTATGTTAAAGTTTGGTGAGCCTCTAAGCCTGAAGAGCTTCTATTAACTCCTCAGGTGTTTAGAAAAAAATAGCTGCTAGAAAATAAGATTATTTATGAAGAAGTAGCTAATCTTTATAGAGAATTTTATAGCATATTGAAGCATTTGGATTCAGTATAGCAATTGTGCTACTATAGGAAAAATACGTAACATTCAGTGAAGTCAGTACTACTAGTATTATTGACATTTCATTTTAATGTGCTTGTTTTCCAATTACATTTAGGATGTGGGGGGAGCAGGGCCATGAATCTCGAAATATATTTTTTCTTCAAAGCTTTAAAAATTTTCCAAAAAATGAGTGTCTTGTGGACATATGGCTGCATATTTGGATAACACCATTTGCATTTTCAAACTTGCAATATTTTTAACCACTCATTTGGCTTTTGCTTTCAGAAAAGCAGACAGTTAGTGCATTCATTTGAAATGATTTAGACTCTTTAACTCTTTAAAAAGACAAGAAAGGAAAGTATATTCATGAATCATTTAACATATATGTTCATATTTATGCTTGAAAATGTAAACTGATAATCTGATATAGATTTATTGAGTAAAAAAAACAAAGATCTTGTAAATATTAGATATTCATAGATATTAAGAGAAAAGTAACACCACAAAACACATAAGACTGAAAGAGAAAATGTTAGCATTAGCAAAAAAATGGAAACGGTTAACTAAATGGAAGCAGTTAGGACACAATTACATAGGTTTTGATCCTACAAAGAAAGTATGCTTCAAATAAAACTGCTGGAGATATCATCCTTCAAAAAACAACATTCCCCATTCTTCTAGTGCCTAATGAATATGCAATATTTACAATTATTTATTCTGC
The DNA here is from genome assembly GCF_965178545.1 of Coloeus monedula. NCBI lineage: Eukaryota > Metazoa > Chordata > Aves > Passeriformes > Corvidae > Coloeus > Coloeus monedula. Next base: position 36,746,572 of record NC_138786.1, on the reverse strand, counting down.
TTTAAAAAAGACTTTGTATTCTGTTTAGTAGTGGAAAAAGTATTGTATCTATTAATAAAAAAAACCAAGATGGTTGACAAAAAACCACTTCTCTAAAATATGAAATAGAAGTATTTTCAAAAGCAACAGATGAACGAAATGAGAAAATGTCAAAGGTTCTTACAAGTAAAATAGAAGAATATATTTTAAAACATGCTGCAAGTGAATTGGTAATGGAAAATTAATAATTTTGAGTCACTTTTAAGGTACATAAAATATATGTATCAAAAATTTGGGTAATTTTAGTTTCTCCAGACTGAAAAAAGTGTTATTATAAATTATAGTTTTAAAAGTCTCGTCATATAGTGCCTAGACTGTTTGATGAATAAAGTAAAATAAAAAATCAACTAGTTTTCAAAAGTTGGTGTAGACAATTCCAGCTACTTCAGAATATTCCTCTTTAATGTACATATTCTAAACTCTATATATGCTAAAATATGCAATAGTCTGAAATTTGTAATATTGTGCATACATTTGGACATATTGCAGACATATTTGGACATATTGTGGACATATTTGGAGTATTTCAGTTTTTTTCTTAATTGACATACTATATGGATACTTATATTTTCAAGAAACAGCAATCTGCTTCATTTTGAATTATTTTTTTAATGTGTATATCTAATTATTACTTATTTATTAATTTCAGCAGAAGTTTAATTAATTAGCAGCTGATGCAAAGTATGACAAAAGTAAATACAAGCACTTACATTACTTCTGATATTGAACGACTACAAATTTTATTGACCCTAATCCTGACAAATGTAGTTAACCTTATTGATTAACTCAAGCACTGAAATAGAGTGAAAAATGTTTTACCACAAGACACTATAGTATGACCACTATGTCAGCTATTTCAGCCGTCAAGACTTAAATGCACAGCCTACACTGAACATATTGATTTTCCTAAATAGTCCTCCTATAATAAATACTAGATTATCACTGCAAGTCTCTGCAGACATGTTAGGTGATCACAGAATGGAGCTGTAATCAGAGGAAGTTCTGTGAAAGAAAATCTTTTTTTATTCTCCTCCTCTGAGAAATTAGGTACAGAGGAAACAAGGGACAGCAGAAATCACTGTAGTTGTTCATATAGAATCTGCTCTTAGATTATGAAATATTTCATCTTAACACTTAAGCTTTCATCCTTGCAAAGGCAAAAGTTTTCAGAAATGTGTATAAATGTACTTAACATCATTCCTATGTTTTTAAAACTACTCTAATTCCAAGTTAACATTTAAATTATTTAAGATGTTGCTAAAAAACACTTATAAAGACAAAACAGCTTGCATAAACTGACTGTAATAAACCTTCCTTTACTTTAAGAAAAATAGAATCAATATATATAATTTTTTTTTAAATCTGGTTGTTTGGTGGTCACATAAGAGCTAATATTTTTGTTACCTTGACACAGGATTATTTTTAGAATATAATTTGCCTTTTTGTAATGCTATTTAATGCTAACTAGGCCTGAAAAAAAAAAAAAAAAAGAAGACAAAGGGTTATAGGCCATGACATTTTCTAGCCTGAATTATAAGCCCTTTTTCATTATTTGAAAATTTCAAATGTACCTTTATTTGCTATGAAAGACAAGACAAAACCAGAAGGAACACAAGACTTTAACAAAACAGAAGACAGATGTCCAGAAATTATCAATTGCTAAAGCACACAGATTGTGATTAAATTTTAATGTGGCTTTTAACTTAAGTAAAGATTTTGCTTATCGAAGAGAAAGAATCCCAGAGAAAATATTGTTATTGATTTCATCATTTTAGATGTAACTGATCCCTTAAGTAATTTTTCTTGGTTTCAGTGTCACTTTTTAAGTGTCTTCTTAGACTTAGGAAATCATTAGAGGGCATGTTCATTTAAAATTCTAAGTCTAATGCATAAATTGTTCTCCAGTGGACTCAAAGCCACATCTGTTGAAAACAAAACAAAGCATTCAATGTGCTGAGTAAAATCAAAACATAACCATAGAATGGTAAGAGAGAGTTGAATTAGGCAAATTAAATGCCATGAAAAAGTTTTCAATTGATTTAGAAAATGATTGTATACTTTTAAAAAATATATTGATTATCTTTAATGCTTTGAGATAGAAAGCATAATGTGTACTACAACAACATGACAGTCTCACATATGGTGAAATACATTAATTGTGCACATGGCTTTTTAGTAGACCTATACTAGGACAGAGGTTGCCCATTTCATATAAGCAAGATGCAGTGGCTTGGTTTGTTGATTTTTTTTTAAACAAATAGAAAGTGAATTACGATGTTGCCACACTGATAAAGAAGCAGTTCTTATTGTTCTGTCAATAAAATTAATTGCTAAAATTGAGGCACCATAATAGCCACTATCATGTTCTGATGTTTCATAAATATTTAACTGTGTAAGACTCCTGAGGTCAAAAGGGCTAATTCCGTTTAGTTTCCTGAATAGTCATGCAAATTTGGCTATTTAGAAAGTGAAGTGAATAATAATGACAGACCTTTATATATAGCGTTCTTTGATACAGACATGCTGTCTCTATTTACTCCATAGATTTAAAGTAGCCTTTTTGAAAATAACTCTTGATTTTTCATAGAGAGTTCTGTTAGAGTCTAATATCTACTCCTTTAAGCTTAACTTAATGTCTTGTAAAAGAGAAAAGTAGCCATGAAGCTAAATTGTTTTGTAACATCTAAAACAATTCTCAACATATGTCTTGGCGAGTTCTATATGTAAAGTCCATATGAAGAGAAATTACCCCCTCAGTCCTCTTTTCAGAACAATGAATTAATCCATACTTCATAAAAAGTTCTAGACTTTGAGAAGTGAACAGATAAACATTGGTCCAATTAGAACATTATTAATGTTTAATTATTAATACCAGCCTTTTCTGCTGTCCTTCCTCCTCCCTCCACTGCTTAGTCTTTGCTTAAAATCCATCTTGTCACACTTTCTCCTCTACACTTGATTAGATCTGTGAAACTAGAATTGTGCACAAAACAGGTGTTGACCAGTGTGATTCTTACTGAAAATTCAAATATATCAAATGCATCTCATTGACAAAAGTCACAGAAGATTTTTTTTAACATTCATTTTGCTTGCACACATTCTTTGTTATCATTACTTGCATTATGTACAGGGTCCCTGAATGTAACTTGTTCCTACTTACATCTTCAAAACTCATGACTAATCAAAATTATGATTTGTAACAATATGTAAAAATATTATTTGAGCAATATGTTCAAAAAGTAGAATAAAGAAAACAAATAAATAATCATGTTAGCTTACACTGAAAGCTTTCACCATACAAAAGGGAAAGCAGGTGTCTTAATGGGCCAAATGAGAGAATGAGAGGAATTCAATCTTTTCCACCACCCAACCTCTCTATGATCTACTCCTGTGGCTAAGAAGTAGTAGTAACCTGTCTAATTTTCCTCCAGTTCTATACATCAGCTTCATGAACTAGTAAATACATTTCAGCTCTGAATATGAAATAAGAAGAATATGAACTAAAACCCAGAGAGCAGCAATCATGATTAACACAAAAACCATTTAGGTTCAAAGATCTGCAAGAAACACTGCATGAATACAAAAGACAGTATAAAGCCATTTACCATATGCAGTATTTAGAACAATGTAGCTATTTTATTTTTCCATTACAGAAAAATAGCATCGACTTCGGTGTGGTACACGTTGATTAATACTATGCCTCTAATGACTACTGCAGTCATTTAATACATGCAGCAACTATGCAGCAATGCAATGAGGAGCTTTTTAGACTCTGGCAATGCTCAAGCTCTGAATGGCAAGAGTGGTTTACGGGAAGAGTTCAAAAAGCACATGAAAGCAAAACAAAATCAGCTAACTCTCCAAGGCAAGACGTCTGTTATGTGTCTGATATTTAACTCAAAGCCTCTAGTGGCATTTTCTTTGTGTAAATTAAACATCTCTGATGTGACTATATTACAAAATAAAACATCATAAATAGCTCTTGCATCTCTGGAGCTCCCTCTCCTGTTTACGGTCAGCAGCCAGCCTTCTTTGGTTCCTATTCAGGTAAACCAGACACTTATGAGTCTCAATAAGGTTAGGCCGTGTGATCTGACTTTCACAGATTATAGACATTTTTTCCAACAGTGTCTCTACTGGAATTTACTGACAAAAGTTTGCATGGCAATATCTACTGACATTTGTATAGAAAACAGTGAATAAGATTCACTGCACCATAGAACCACCTTGAAAAATTATTGAGGAAACTTCCAAAAAGACATTTATTAAATGCATGCAAATACCCATAACAGAATTGAGAAAGTGATCTCAGGCACAGCAGTTGAGGTTTTTAAAAATTTCAATGTTTTCTTCAGAAAATTTAACTAGATGTTGTTTACTACTAAACAGTTGGCCTAAATGTATCTGTTGTTCCATTACTGATGAGGAATATAAGACCTATTTTCAGAGCTGCTCGACATTTTTCCTTATGTGGTTACTTTCAGTTAATTGTAACTTTGCCAGACTGTTTCAGGCTGTAATTTTTCATGATGCATATCTAATTTAGGCTGATAGTTCTGAAAAAAATTAAACTAGAACCATTTTAGCCATTTCCAAGAGCAAGGATATTGAAAAGACATCAATTTCGTGTAATTTCAATTCGTTTACTATGTGCTGTTCCAAACGTCATATACTAGACTCATACTACACTTCTGCACTAACACAGAAAAAAAATGGTGGCCCCCACCCCAAGAAGCTTATATTCTAACAGTCAAGTGAGCAACAACTCAGGTCTACAAACCAAAGAAGAAATACATGGAAACATGGAAACACTACTGGACACCGTGACAGACAGCGTGAGAAGAACACCTGGAATCTAAATTCTGTTTGTCTCATTTCAGTCTTCAAAAATGGGTGATATGGCTCTGCAGTAAATGAAACAAAAATAACGAACTGACTAACTAACTAAATAAAAATGCTAGTAGAAGAATGCTGAGAAAACATGTTGTTTTGGTTTTTTCTTTAAAACAAATATGGAATAGTTCTCTGAAAGGAAAACAGAATACCAAATCACACCACCATCATATACACAATTGCACCATTCAAAGGACAAAAGGAAGACTGCACATACTTACCTGCAATTAAGCAAACTACAGAAATTGACCTGTTCACAGGATTTTCAATGCTTTGCTTGGTGCATGAGTTTCTGGTTTGAAATTATTTAAGCGAATCACCTTGCTTTGGGCAGGCAGACATTTTGTAAAATTCTTAAAAACTGCGGGAGCACCACAGACCTTTCTAATAAATTTGGCTCTTTATTTAGGAAAACTATCCAACACATTTTCAGCACTATGAATTTAAGTCTTCTCATGAAGTGAAACCTGTTCCACAAAATCTACTCTCTCATCTTTCAGTTTAACTACTGTCTGGTGCAACTGTGCTTCACACATAACTAAATTTCAACTTCAAAATAGATGTTTTGAGCTTTCTCAGACATAGTTATACTATATCCTGATACAATATCTGTTTCATTTACAACAATAACAAAGTCTTCCTTGCTTTTCAAACACAAATTTAAGGAGGAAGAATATTTTATTGTCTACTCAGATTATTTCTGGAGCATCAATTGGAATTGGAGCCCCATTGGGTTGAGTGCTATAAAACCACACAATAAAAGGAAATCTTTGAGTCAAAGCACTTATATGCCAGTTTGTATGAATAAAAAAACAGTGAGAGAAAAGAGAAGAAAAACCTAATTTTTTAAGCAAGGGCAAATGTTTGGACTTCCTAAATATTAGATGACTCTGCCTACCGCTTTCGGTTATGTCAGTTGTGGGGATTTACCCTTTACTACTTCTGCTACAGGAACATATTACTCTATCAAAGAAATTAAAACCTTGTTTGCAAAGTTAATTTACATAAACAAAAATAACACTTTACAGTCCTAGCACTAATCCTAGGGTGTGATTTCTAGAAATTCCTAAATTCTCCAGTTTCAGAATTTTCTAAGAACAATTCAGGCAATATTTTCAAAGTTAATTCGCTTTAATCTAATGATTATTTAGCAGAGCCAGAATTAACTAAAAATTCTAGGTTTTAGAAAGAACTGAATTAAACTAGTCATTTGAGCAAGGAAATAATTCCTGAGCAAAGAGAAAATTATTTTTTCTCAGTACTGGAACTTCCAGTCCATATCAGGTTTGAGCAGATGATTGTAGGAATCGATAAGTTTCTTTAAGATTCCTTCTCTTGCCCTAAAAGTATCACACTTCCTTTTCTTTAGAAAACCTGTTTACATGTGCTAATATTCCCTTTACCTGCTACATTTTTTCTAATACACATCTGTGTATTTCAGGTGCATAGACTGACTCTCATGCAACACTATGAAGAATGGATGTACAAAAAAGGTTATGACAGACCATCTCAGGCAGCATAAAAATAGCAATAAGACAATATCTTTGTTTTAAGAACAGCTTGCCTTTAATACTCTAACAGTAATATTTTAGTAGGGCAATAGATGAACATATCAGTTTAGATTAATTTGTATAATGGCACATTTAAGAGACTGACTTTTTGAAGTTTGTTCCATCTCCACGTGTAATTTTTGGCTCCAGCATAATCTCTGCCGTACTGTCTTCTTGCACATGGTAAACTAGCCATCTGGATAGTGTGTCAGCATTAATGTTTTCACACCCTCAGCTTCCTGTGCTAAATGAAGTCAAATTCTTGAATTATGGCAGCCCACCTGCACATAATTTTTTCCATAGTCTGTGACTACAACTTTTCTTCCAGAAGCATACAACTAAATATTAGTACTCTGAAACTGTGAGGTAAGTTTCAAAGGTCTAGGAGTTACCTGCACTTTGAATTGCCCAAGGAGAGAGGACTGACAAGACTGTAGCCTAAAGTCAGGAGGGTTCAACATCTCTTGTGAGTCATTCCAGGTCCACTGTCCCCATTCATTTTTCAAGCTTTCATAGGGCAATTTCGACTGATTTTCACACCTGTGAGACCATAGCTAGAGATTTAGACAGAACGCTGTCTTGGTTTCTATTTAATTCTGGACACCAGTCTGGCTTTGGATCCATTTGTGTGTGCTTGTGTTATGTTAAGAAACAGATTGCTAGAGAGAAAAGCACTCAAAGCATGATGTGAAATTTATTTCATATCTTCAAGGATTTCTCTGTGGTTGATACATATAAAATTTAATGGAAGCTATGAAGGAGAGAATTCAACAGAAGACAAATCCTTGGTTCTAAACCAAAAAAAATTTGAACCAAGATGTAAATTTAAAGGTTTTTATAATATGGGTACAGTCCCTGTACTTTGGTCAGCTATCATTAGAGATTCTAACAGTGGCATGGATTGTCCATTCAGAGTTCACCACCTCTTTTTTAATTACCTACTTTTTCTTTAAACTTCCTAAAAGAAATTACCCCAATTGTCAGTGTTTGGAGAAATAATAAGACTAATTACAAAAGTTAACATTCTTTGGAGTTGTCTTTCTGTAAGTTCTTCAACAAGTGAGGCAGAACAAGGCTAAAGTTGAGATGTCAACTTGTCCCTATCTTCTACCAAAAAAAGTTCGGAAGATCGCAGCTTTGTGAATTTTTGTCCTAATTCTTGACTGAACCATAACCTCAATGGAACATTAATAAGGAAGCTGAGAGCCCAAAAAAGAGCTTTTTGATTTCATAGTAATATCTTCCCTTGCAGGTGGAGAAAGGTCCCAAACCTTCTGTTTACTCCCCATTTTCAGTTCCAATTAAATGCCTGGAGCACAGAGGGATGACAGACATTTCCCTATCAAATTTTGACTCAACCTTAATATTTAGAGTGAGGACAGAAATCCAGAAAAGAGGATTTCAAGCAGAAAGGAAAAAAACCATGTGCTTTCTTTTAGATGATAGATCCAACATCAAGCAAAATAATCATGTACAAAGTTAAGCTAGAGTTTGACTGACATGTATGGCTCAAACAAGCAACAGGAAATGCAACTGTCATCTGCAGCATATAGACTTCTTTCCTATTGACTAGACATCTTAATAACAATACATTCCCTCAAAGAGACTTTACCCACAATTCCTTCCTTATATTTCTCACAAGTTAATTTCTAATCTTAAGAAATTAATGCCATTAGCATTTGTTTAGTTCTAGCATATTATATTCACACTTACTTGTTATTCCAAACTTGTTCTCTATTCTTATTTTACTGTTATTGATTGCTACCAGCAAAAAAATTACAGGGATGTAGCCCTAGAAGGAGAGTGAAAATACAATGTAAGGATGAACTAATACACAGAGGAATCAGTCAGCCCTTTCATTGATTCCAATGGGTATGGAATCAGTCCTATTCTAATTATTTCTTAGTGTCAACACATTTTATCCCAGATACATAAGAGTATTCTGCTTCTCACTGAAATCTAAGCTAGAATGAATGGTAGATAATGTAAGGCTTGGGGAATTTCAAAAATGAAAAATACCGTCTTAAATAAGGCAAGGAACCTCATGGAGTTTTTGTTAATCCTAATTAAAGTTTTTTCTTCTCTGCCTCTACAAAAACCAAGCATCATCTGTATATTTTCTGAAACAGTGGAGCATCTCAACATCTTTCAGGCTCTTTTCATTGGAGGGCATCACATTAAGTTGTCTTCATCAGAGAACTCCTAAACAGCTAAAAGACAGAGGTTGCTAGGTACCCTGAGCTGCTTTTTGACACTTCGTTGACTGTATGGGGAGGTAGCAACTGAAATCTGCCACCAGATCTAAATAACCTAAACTTACATAGCAGTGGATCAGTCTTTTGCTTCTCTTTCCACACTACAGTGAATCACTCATTCCTGCCTCTGACATATATGAATGTTTTCTATCTTATTAAAACTAAAAGTCACTCACATACTGGGATTTGCACCATGTTTTAGCAGTGTAATGAGCCGTAAGTCATGAATGTTCACTGGGAAGATGAACAAAAATACCATTACCAGGATAAATTTTATATATTAATCAGTATATAGGGTAAATACTGGAAATGATTCCCTATCAATCTATGTAAAATATTTGCAAACTTTTTTCACCTTTACCTTTTTCTTGAACTATGATGAATATAGCACACAAGATTGTTTGCTATTAACAGAAACAACAGGCCAAAGGTATTTTTATGGACATTTAAAATAACTCCAAAGTATTTAGAAATTAAATTATACATATATTTGTGAGTGTGTTGAATATACGTATAGACACAGGAATGCAAATAAAAATAATATATGCAACCCTTCCTGGCACATCATGAATCTGTAAACCTTTTCATTGACAGAGGATGAACTTCTGAAAACCACCAAACTGACAGGGTAGAACAGAACACCAGTATGTGAAAGAACCCAGGACCAAACTTGAATATGATGAGTTATACTACTCTTTTCATGGCTTTAATTCTATAGTCATCTTTTACAACTCTCAATCCAAATTATTACCAAATTTTATGACCTAATTAAATCACACAAGTAATGGTTTTGCAAAAACAAGCTGATGTTAGTCCTGTGAGAAATAGTACTTCTAACATTCAAAGGAGACAATCCTTCCTGTAAGTGGCAGTCTTTACAATTTGTGGAGACTATATATTCATCTATAGAACCTAAAACTTGGTGGCATTTTGTGAGAATTTTTTTTTCCCAATTACTGTGTTTTTCAGCAATATTTTCATTGCAACAATCAATATTTCATTTCAACATTTAGCAATAATCCTGAGATTACCTCAGCACAGTGCTGCATAAAGGAAACAACAGGTTACTTTCCATAAAAATACACTAAAATAACAGTGGACAAAGGGTCCTTCTCTCAAAACAGGCAGAAGCTTATTTGCATAAAATTCTGAAGTTTCTGGGATAATATTCCAAGATTCAGGAAGGTGGAACTATGTAGCTGTTAAATCAACCAGTACTAAGAGGAAATAATTATTTTTATATTTTCCATCCGGAACTACCTGCAGTGACTTCTCCACAGGTAGCTGACCAGGCTCAATACAGCTTCTGAGTCACATCAGAGAATGCATCTGACACTCAACAGAGATGCTGGTCTTGAGACTGGCCAAATAACCTATGACTCTTTGAATAAGAGATGCAAAGGCAACACGTCTTTCACTTTCTTTGATTAACCAAACCTTTAGCCTCTTAGAAATCACAAGGTTTAACATTTTACATAGTGCGTTATATGTCATTTTAAAAGTGATTTTCCCTTGCACCATTTATTTTGTTTGGCACTGCTCAGGTTCTCTATTTTCCTGTGTTAACAGGTAACATTAAAGATATGCTTTGAAAAAGGACTCCATTGGAATATGCACAAATTCATTCTTTGTACATCAATGGGATGCTTGATCATATTTCCATTCTCTCTTGATTATTGGAAAAACAGCAGACTGAATATAAATAGGACTCAAATCCTGTTGAAAGCTAATGTTTTACATACTACTAACTGGTAGCTCAGCTCAAAATTAGAAGTTTTCTCTTGTAAACAAGGTTAAACTGACAAAGACGTGGGATTTTGTTAGAATCTTAGGGTCTTGTTACATGCATTTTAGGTCAGATACAGTTTGCTATGAGAGAACAGTGGTTTATTGTGGAGTTGTCAATTTAAATTAAATTATGACTTTTGAGAAACTAACTTGAAAACTTAAAGCAGTCAGATGATATTATGCATTATATCTTCAGTCCATTAAGAAATCCTAAAGTAAGGTAACCAAAGACAGAAAATACCGGTTCAAATTTCAAGCCACAATAAGTGTGAATATACCCTCAATTTAATAAAATATATAATGCAACTTCCTGAGGCTTAAATTTCTTACAATTGCACTTGGAATGGGCACTTGTTTTCCCATTATTGGCCACTTTAATCTACTTATATCCTAGTTGTCTCATTTAAAGATCACTTTATAGTACTGGGTGATGTGCATCTGAGGTCTGTGTTCCACTATTGCCTGACGCAACACAACAGTTTACAAATTTCTGAACTTGATCTGAAAGCTGATTTAAAAATCTATACAGACAATCGGATTTCCTTGAAAATATATACACACAAGTCTGCTGTGAGGTGGCTAAAATGAAGTAAATTCAGTTTCAGGAGACAGGAAGAAAGCCAAGACTGAAAAGTAAAGATCTAGAAGCAAATGGGCACTAGCACTGACCAAGTTTGAAACCCATCCCTCCCCAGAGAAAATTAGAAGAGGGCAAGGAAGACAGGCTTTGGAAAAGTAGAATGTTTGTGCTTTTCTTTCCAGCAGACTGCATTAAATATTCAGCAAAAGGCGGGGATCAGTTTACATTACTCTTCTTGTTTCTCGTGTATCGGCTGACAGGTGCTGTAAACATACATAGACAAACATGGTCCTATTCTTGCAATGCTCCAATAACTGAGGGCAGAAATACTTTTTTCCTATAGCAGCAACAGTTTGATACTTGCAGCCATAATACATTAAGATCAGGTTTACATTCACTGCCAGAATTAAAACTTTTTTGTCCTATTGTATAATACAAAATCTAATTCTTAGACACCCAGAGAAGGGAGATGCTTTGTAGTTAATTTGAATACGTATTTGTGTGGGTTTATTGAGAACATAATAAATAATCATTTCAGCTAAACTCCGCCCTGGTATTTAATGACCATTAAAAGTAATATAAACATCTCAAACTCTAGGTTTTACAGCTTGAGGAAAAGCACAGACCAACGTGAAACAGCTGACCTTGGCTAAAAGATGGAAACTAGCATTTAAAACATTCACTCATTCATGTTTAAGAGATGTCATGGTAAATAAATAATGACTGTTTACACTTAGTCCTAAATGTCTTCTTTTTCCACACTATAGGCAGCTATTTGGCTGAGATGGTATCATTCACTGATCTAATGACACTGTACCTTTTTTCTCACTTGAATTGTACTTTTGGCTGTCACTTGCTCTTTTGAACAAAGGTTTACACTATTAAAGGATATCATAATAGCATATTTTTTTTTTTACTAAATTGATATTCAAATCAATAACGATAAGGGCAGTCTTCTCTCTGTACCTAGGAAAATGTACCATCTGCATTTGGCTTCTGATATTCTGCTGTGAGCAAAATTTAAGCATAAGGAAGTGTTTAAGACTCCCCTTAAGTTAAACTGCAATTCTAAGTATTTTATAATCTTCACAACACTCAGAGCCAGTAAAAGCGACCCTGTATATTTTTATTTCATCTCTGCTGGATCATATGATATTTAATAATTGGTTCTGGCACCTCATTGCAAATTATTATAACTTTGAGATTCAACAGTTTTATTGAACATATGGGCAGCAGAGTCTCAGAACATATATATGATACAGACTATCAAGAGGACCTTCTGTCATGTTTTGGTGAGCTTTAAAGGGTCAGGTAAATTTTGTTGGGTAGATTTGTGCTGTGTTTCCACATTCTTTGTTTTGTGTTTATTTAGTGGGCTACTTTTTTTCCCTTGTGTTAAAATTCTTTCCGGTAAAGACTGACTGCATCCACAACTGCATTTGTTGATACTGATGTGTGTACTGTTCTGTCAGGCTTCTACACAATATTGAAAAGCAGTGGCTGGAATGGCCAGGAAAGACAACCATTGGACCTTAGTGAATGACTTTCCTGTCACATGGTACCATATTGTATCAGTGTTTGTTTCAGTTAACACTACATAAAATTGCTGAGCAGAAGAGCTCATCATATCAATAAAAATGAACAAACTTAAGAAGCCTCATTATTGATAGTGTACTTGATGGAAATTTGATAACAAAATTCAAATTATTATTTAAGAAACCTATACAGTGCAGTATATTTATGTCTGGAAAAATGACATACCTTCTCGTACAACAATTTCTTAAAGCAATGCTATTTTGGTGCAGCTCTGGCTTCAGCATCCATACCTAATCTCGTTTTCATCTATGAGTCTGTATCATTTGCTGTATTAGACTATACATGAATAGAAGCAATTGTGCGTTCCCTGAATACGTAAATGTCCCATAGATTTCAGTGGGAAATGTGTGTGTGAAAGTAATAATATCCAGCCATTATGTAGATTATACGCAAATAATTGCATAACAAGTTGTACTGAAAAATAAATAGAGATGGCTTGCTGACACGTGTATGTGCGTGTGTGTGTATATCTTAAAAAGGAAGCCTAATTTACAAAAACTGCTTTATTTCATCTTAATTCTGCTAAAAAGCTAACCACTCTGTCACAGTATTTTCTCCTCTACTGCCTTTTCAAGGTTGTGAAGTTGAAGAATTAGGAGCTTAATCAGCATTTACATGTTTTTCAGTGCTTACTTTTACTATGCCAGGCTGCATTTTTATTAATGGGGTTTTAAAATATTTCTCTATAAATTCATTTATAGATATCATATATGTAGGAAATACCAAAAGAAAAGCATCCCATGGTTTTTGGACCTTTTTGGTTTTATTGGCATATATTCAACTGATTTTCACAGCTAAGGTTGGGAAATATTAATTAGGTTTATCATCGGCAAAAGTAAATTACGTGGATTCTACTAATGAATTTGAAGAGCAGTATAAAGGTTTAGGTATAACTGATTGTTTCCACAGAAGATGTATAAATACTAAAAGTATTGGGGACCAGAATAACTGCACCTTTAGGCAGAAAAGCTCCTACTAGAACATGAACTAGTTTTGTGATTACTTGCCTGGCAAAATTTGAACCAGTAGGTGGAGTCCTTGCTAATAATAATTGCATGAACAAATCTTGTTAGTATATACTAAGGCCAAGATATTTTTCATATAATAAACTGCTAAAATCATATGTGCTTTAGGCTTCTTGTATTGGTATAATTAGCTAGAAATAGCAGTAAAAGGGCAGAGATAAAATATGCATAGACCTATAGCTATCTTTCAGAAAACAGAAGAAAACACAGTTTGGAAGAGCCAAACATTCTTCAGAAGAGGTCTTTTGGAAAAAAATAATAAGCATAACTTGATAACTAGAAAGCTGGTTGTGTTGTTGATTTGTCTTATTGTTGTTGTTATTATCTTTTTTTTTTTTTTTTTCTAAGCAAGATACTTTTTCAGGCACATCTACCATTCCAAAGATTAAAAAACCTCCATGGTAAAGTTTCACTGAAATCCAAGGTTTTACATACCAATCGACACATAGGATTGTCATTATAATCCAGAGGTGTTTGTACAATATAATGTAAGTTCAGATAAGAGGAGTGTGACTAATAGTTTACAAGAATGAGTTTTTCAAAAATTCCCATTTTAGAGCAGTCTACGGACACCTGAAATGTACCAAAAATTTTCGTAGCAAAGCTCCCTAAAAGCTTGTACTTTTGAGTATGTGCCAAAAAAAAAAAAAAAAAAAAAGAAAAAAAGAAAAAAATGCTTTAAAAGTACCTCATGGCAAAGGCAATCTAAATTTATTTCTCATAGGCAAGTGGCCTCCCCTTTAGGTAACTGAGGTCTATGTTTATTCACATTTTTGTTTTGCTCTCCAATTCGAGAACTATTATAACTTTCATGGAAATTTTTTACAGAAAATGAAAATGTACCCCAAAAAACACATGTATAGTGATGCAAAGTGCCTGTAACCTCCTAAAAGAAAAAAAAAAAATATTAATATATTCTGGTGAGTTATTTCTGTCAAAAACTGAAACGAACAAACAAAACTGAATATATATGCTCTATATGAGTAAGTGGTCTAAATTCTACAAGACTACACATATGGATAGCCCCTTGATCCTTTTTGAAAAAAAAATCTGCCCCCTTTTCTTCTTTGTTAAATGCAGGACTTCATGACATAACTCTGGGAAGCGGTTTAGCTCTGAGGACTGAAGGTGAGAATGTTGACTGAAGGCTAGTGTTGTCCCAGGGAAAGGCAACATTCAAAGATCACCTTCACTTTTTCAGTAACCCAGTGACTATTTTAAGGATCTTTCTTATCTCATGAGCTATGGTGCATGTCATTGTCAGGTATAGAAATCCAATATTATGGAGAGGGCATCTCCTGTAGTGATAGTAGGGCCAGATAAAAAATAAGCAAGTTCTTGTGTGAAGAAGTGCAAGTGCCTACAACTAAAGTTGGTTATTTGTTCTGACCTCTGGAGGATTCCTCATATTTTACCTTTAAAGTTCTTGAGGTACTTATTCATACCTGTCTAGGTACGGATTCATATTTTTGTGAGGACAGCACCTAACTTCCACCAAAATGAAAGTGGGTGCTATAAATCAGGCATTCCTTCACACAAGTGCCTGAAAGTTATTTAACAGCTAATCCTCCAAGTCTTGTTCTATGCACCAAAATATGTAATCCTCACAAAGTGCACTGTATCTGCTACAGTCTTCTAAGAGACAAAATGGTGTCCCTCTTTTATATAATTGCCTTTCCTGTGAAATACAAGCAAGAGATTCCTTTCCTCCATTGCCTACGGGTGACTAATCCTACATTTCCTTTTTTTTATAGGAGATGGCCTACAGAATGGCTTAAGTGTAGGAGTGTCACTTTCTATACTTCCCACTGAAGCTTTGAGAAGAGAAAACCACGAGCAAATAGAACTAAGCAAGATGGTGGACTGCTAACTTGTGACTTCTAATTCCTTGATTCAAGTCCTCCTTAGGTATTTCAAATTAAATCTAAACTGCCATAGAAAAACTTCACCCTATGTGTATTTACATTAACTCTGGTAATTGTTAGAATTGCAAGGGAAAATATAAGCAGAAAAGAACCCATAAAATAGTCACAATACAGTAAAAAATTATTTCTAGTTTACATAGATGATGCATATTATGGTGTGCATGAAGATGCAACAAAGAAAAAGCTTAAATTACTCTGCAAACACTTAAGTGAAGAAGGAGACTGATGCTTTCAATCTGCTTAGACAATCTTTCCTCAACTGATATATGAGGGCTCTACAGTAGTGAAACATGTTGGTCCAAAATTCATTCTTAGTTTGCATGGTCAACTCTCATGTACCTTTCAGATATCTTTTGGTATCTGCCCTAAAAGAACATATGTTATCAATGTTATTAATTATGCTAGATTAAGACAGAAGACTAAATCATGGCTCTAAAGAATGAATTTTCTCCTTTGTACCAAAAGCAGATTTATCAAAGAGCTGACCGAGGAAATCTTGAGATTGTCTTAACACAAGTCACATCTTTATTTCTATTATCTAAAGGGAGGTACTTCCACTCTCATATTATTCAAGCCCACTCTACTGTTTTTTCCAGGCCTATTATCTTGTGGTTTATCATATGCAGAACAGCATTTCTAGACACATATTTTTACTGTTTGAATCTTGAAAGACAGTTCTGTGAGTCTACACCTCACTGGACCAAATGGATAAACTAGATTATTCATTTTGAAAGACTGGCACCTAGCAGTGAAAGATACTCTGGAACAGATACTTTTTATAGTAATGCAAAGAAGACTCAAGTGCAGTTCATTATCATTTGATTAGATTTTATGACCATGAAAGGCTTTTACAGATTTAATTCTTTTTTAAACAGTCATAAGCATATTATTATTATAGGACACCTGACCTGCATGAGTATCTCATTAATTTCTCAGCACTGTACAGAGTCCATATATCAACAAATATTTTCAACATATATATGTTAAAATAAGCATATTTTACCATGTTTACTGTTAAGCTAGGAGGGGATCATATAAACTCTGGTAAAGTTCTGATCTTTCTGAATCAATATCTGGTTATAAACGGATTTTATTTGGATGTGACTTTTAGCCGACTATTTCAAGAATGCTGACTGCCATGAGGTCCCAATGTTAAGCCTCTAGATAACTTTCTTTCCAGCTGGGAAAAAAAAAATTCAGAAAAAAGTACATTTTACTTGATATGTCAATAAATTGGAGTAAGTTTACTTTTTAGAATTTCCATGCCTGTTATTTGAAGATCATTGCACAAAGAACCCATTTAATAAGTTATCTGAAAGCTACATAAGATATTATTCAAGACTGACATAGAAGACACCTGTAACACATCGATGCAGTATCAATATTACTTACCCAGAAATTCTTAAAATGTACATTAAATGAAGCAGCAGGTTTCTTGGAAAAAGCCTACCTTGGCTTTCAACCATGCAGAGACATGGCCAGGCAACTCTGTCACAAAGCATCCATAGCAATTTTCTCCACTCAAAACTCATTTCTTCCAATCTTCACCTGATCTCCAACCTGAAAACCCAAGAAATGAGGCTGGCATTTTTGTTTCCCACACTACAGTCATAATTCCACTTAGAACAGGTTGTGCCATTCTTGCACAGGTGTGTATTTGAAAAAAAAGAAAACTGGTTAATCCACAGAATAATCTCCTATGAGTCCTTTACACCTTTCCCTTGCCTGTGCCAATGCTCAGCTGTCTGTATTCAGCTGTGTGTTGGATTGCTCCAGTGCTCTGTTCCATGAATCATGACAAGGTGATGATTGTCATGCTACCTGGTTTGCTGGCTTCGGAACAAAGGACAGTACACCAGGAACCCTCCACACATATCATGTAACATAGTAAAAGTGAATATTTTTCTGATTTTTTCCCATTCCAAAAATCAAAACAATTAGATCATAATTACATATTCCTTCATAAAAAACCTACTGGTCTCATTTAGTCATTGAAATTTATTAATGAAATGACAAGCACAACCTGAGCAGCTTAGATCCTGCTAAAGTTGTAGGTCCAGGATACTTAGCATAATTTTCAGGAAGGCATGAAGCTTTAATTTGCTGTGGCTCCCAACATCACCTCAGTTTCTAGTATGCTCCAATATCTTTGCTAATATGCACCTGAGAGGTCTTTTCTGCTTTAACATATTCCTTAGTCCTCTACCCCTCCCCCCATTATTTATCTTTTTTTATTCTGCATGTGTCATTGCTTATGTACACACTTAACATATTTTTATTCCTCTCATTTGAAAAAAAATATTTTGAGTTCACTTGCTTTTTTGTCAGTTGTCATTCATTTTACCTTGTTTTGCTTGCTTCAGTATGTTACTTCCCCTTATATTGTGAACTATGTCATCTGTGCCAATGTACATCCCTTGATAGTGAGTATGCAGTAGACTTTACTGAGAAATAGAAAAGAGAAGTGTTAGCCACTGCTCTCACCAAGATTATATTCTCTCTTAATAGAAGCTGTTGATAGATCCTGTGAGGCTACAACACTTAGGGTGTTGACTTGTGGAATGAAATCCTCTACACACAAGCACAGCAAAATATTTTGGTGAAAAGTAATTATCAGAAATAGTGACACGAGTAAATTAGTTAACTACATTTCAGCAGGAAGCTTGAGTTACCCCTGCCCGTTCTTGTTCCAGACCCATCTAAAATCAGCAGTTCAGCTTAATGATGTCACAACATTTGCCAGGCTGTGGGCACTGAAGAGAAGACGTGAAAATACTCCCACTGAATCAGATCCTCTCCTCTCACTAAGCACAGTTAAACAGCCCATCTGTCTCACATTGGAACTGATATCTTTGAAACATCATTCTATTATTACCACTGTGGTTCTAAAAAACTACCCTTAATTTTAGACATCATACAAGCAAGTTTTAAAATTCTCTGGATATTGTTAACCCAGATCTGAAACACTGACACTAAACAATGCTAGCAAGCTCCCCTAAGTAGGATATGGCTCAAGTACTGTACATCACCATTCATTTACCGAGGGTAACCTTTTGTGAAATACAGATACCCTACATTAAAAAAAATCACAACAAAGAATCCGACCCCTCCCTAATCTCTAATAATTTTGAAAGTGTGAATTGAAGAGGACTGAGAGACAGATGGGTCTGGATGATCAAGTTACCTGTTATAGCGGCACATCTGCCAGGGCAGTCAATCACTGTGATGTCTCTGACAGGTCGATGGAGACTGAGTACGAAAGGCTAAAGCTGCACTTGAATTTGCTCTGGTAAAAAAATCTGTCTGTAGCACACAGATCCTTGGAAAAAGACTTCAGTCACAATAAAAAAATCATAGTGCATTGAGCAAGCATAATTGTGAAATAGATCCATTCTTGATTTTGTTTGGGGCTTTTTTGCTTCAGGAATCAATCAAAAATGGAAAAAAGATGGAATAATATAAATATATTTTGGTAAAATCATTTCACAACAAAGGAGATGATAAATACGAATCACCAGAATAGAAAGAAAGGTTAAGACTGTCAAGTAACAAAACTAAATAAACTGTGGCACTGGAGTAGTTTATTTTTTCTCAATCTATGATTACATTAATTTGCATTAACCATGATGTCTTTCTTCTGTGTTTTCCAGTGTATTTATTTTCAGAGCTGCTGCTCTATATGCTAAGGTTAATTGTCCTGAAAAAAGCTTACACTAGGAAGTACTGAGTACCAAGAAGGTTTTTCACAGTTACAAACAACTTTTAGATTTTTGTTACATATTGCATATGTGTTAAAATGAGTATAGTGCTAATTGGATTGCTATTTTACCACATTTGCACCAATATAATTTCTACTTCTTGGACAACAGAGCTCAGAATAGTGTAAATATAAGGCCAAAGAAAGTGTTCAAGGATACAGCAAAATCTCTTATAAGCTCCAAAGGTTTTGACTCTTAAAGAGAAATTATTTGATTTCATTCAGTGAAGGTCACACAAACTCCTATAACAGGATGAAAACACTGAAAGATAGAATTCAAATATGCCTTTTACAAATATCATATTCATTTAGTTTTCAAACATTTTCAAGACTGTCTGTGAACAAGCTATTACTTGGAAGAAGATAACTGAATGTAAAAAAAGCCTTTCAATAGTTCTGGACTGCAAAACCAGTAATACCTATGGAATATTAATTTTATATGGCTTTACTTATTATTAGTCTGGCACCCATTTTTCAGCAATCAGACTACTGCTATGATAAGTGCTTTCTCTAGAAATGTAGTTTCCTGGCACAAACACAATTCTATTTTAGAATGTTTAGTTCAAGATGTCTGAAAATAAAATTAGTATTATTTGTGGGCTTCTAATACTTTCACCGAGTATATCTGACACTTTCTGGCATGGTAGAGGCCAGAACCATCACTATTTCTTAAAGAAATATACTTGTTGATTATCAACACTGTGCAAACTGAAAAATACTATATTTGTATTTATATCATAAAAACTTAAGATGCTGAACTAGAATAAATGTAATTTAGACTGGGTTTAGGTTGTGAATTTGGGCAAGGTATTAAAGAAGCCTCACTGAAGAAAACAGCACTCGTAGCTGAATTTAATGGGCTTTGAACTAAACTAGTAATACATCTTTTATATATGTTTCCTCCACAAGAGCATTCCTAACAAATTAAATATGCACAATGGAACTACCACTCTCGGTAAAGACACTCACAAAGGTGCCTGCAGGTCTGTGCCTTTAGTTTTATTTCTGTTAAAAGAGATCATAATGTCTCAAAGAAACCATGAGAAGAGTAGATTCAGTTGAGACCATGTAATACTAAGGTAAGGTGATGATGAATATCATAGAAAAACCTGTAAGACAAATACATGCTTATTTTTCCAAATGTAGCAGAAATCCATGTCTTGCTAGAAAATTGTTAGTAACAACAATAAGCTTGTTGACATCAAAGTGGATTGCATAAGATGCATCAGAAGGTGTTTGGTAGTGGAATGCCTGTGATGGAGAGGTAAATGATTTCTCATTGAAATGGTTTGGTTTGTTTGATGCTTCTTAAATATGGAAAATCATAATTTTTTTTTAATGCCT